>NC_056747.1:538629201-538724201 GCF_019279795.1 Protopterus annectens | reverse complement strand
ATTTTTGAATCCCCAGGTGTATTTATACGTTGGTAGCTGGAGATAATCTGTAAGTCCTGGAACCTCAGAGTGATTGGTCGACTTACATGAGCAAACACCACTGATGGAAAGATAGTTGAAATGTCCCATGACCAATGTGTTTGGCTGTATACTGAGTGACTGTAGCAAGTCCAGGTTGGCAGTGTGCGTCTCCTGGTTCATGTTGGGGGGGGTGATCTAGCTAGCAATGATGTGGTAGGGTATTTTCTCCTATAGTTATTTGGATATGGAGTAGCTGAACAGAGTCTTGATGTTTCTACCAGTCTCTGTGAATTTGGATTTAATGAAGATAGATACTCCTCCACCTTTTGGTTCACGCTCGTTTTGGGGTCTGAATGTATGAAAGGTATTGTAGCATTGTATGGCCGGGGTGCTCTCTGCAGCCTTGAACCAAGGCTCACTGACTGCAGAGAGATCAGCTTATTGTAAGGTGAGTAGTGTTTCCAGGGAGTGCAGTTTATTGCTTAGGTCCTATGCTAGTGGATTTCTTTGACAAATTTTCTTCTGGCATTGCCTAGAAAAGCACTAAGGGGGAGGCAAGTGTCTTTGCCAGTATCCAATCCCTTGATGAGATGGGTGAAGGCCATCTCTGGCAAGTAGCTTGGCCTGTCGACCATGTCTTCCCAGGCTGACAAATACTGGATCCCCCTGGAGTGACACCAGAGACTAAGCCAATTATTGAAATCTTGTCTTTTTTGGTCTGTATTGTAGTATCCTAGGTGAAGGTAGACTGATGCTTGAGCTAGAGGCATACCTGCCTGGGACACGCATTCTGAGATTTCAATCATGTTTCTCTTCACATAGTCCAGAGAAGTATATCTCAAGTCATTCACTCCAACATGTACTATGACAGCATCCTAACTGGAGTTGTTGCTGAGTGACTTGAGTGCATGTGTGATTTTGATGGACCCTGGCAGCTGACTCTGACCTTCCCATGTCCAGTCTGGTGAGGGTGACATCTGGGTCTCTCACTATTGAATCACCTATGACCAGGACATTTGGTTTTTAAGTGTTTTTTTGACTTGGGGGCTTAACACACATGCCAGTGTCTGAAAATATATGTGTAGTAGTGAATTCTGTTTGTGTATCAGTATGTGTAGGTTGTTTGCACTTGGGAGGTCTCTGTTCTTTTGGTAGGCTCTTACAGAGTCCCTCTGCATACGTGGGCATGTGTCATGACCTTATACTTTATGAGAGAAGAGGTGTTTGTGTGCACAAGCACATATGTTCTGACAGACCTGTTTGTCTTTGTTATGTGAGGGATTGATTCTAGATTACTGTTGTAGTCTTATTTCTCACATACTGTATTTGTTTACTTTAGGAGCAGGTGGTTGTCCGTATACTTGAGACAATTGCTATATTGGCTTAGGTTGCCCATATCAATCAGGCTGGCTGGCTGGAGAAATGAAGGGAATCTGACTGTCTATAGTAGCACATAATACTTGGGAACTAATTTGTGAAAGGGCAAACTAAATTGGCTATTGCTCTGGGATTGACAAGGAGTTTTATTCTATAGAAGGTAAGGGATGAAAAGTGGAGCAACGCTGCTCAGTATTCAGTTGAGTTGCCTGCACTGCAAAAGTATGCAGCTGAGTTGCCCACAGAGCAGCAGGGAACCTGGGAGGGTTTCACTGACTGGTGTCTAGGGTAAAACATGATTTTAGGCATTTGTTTCTATACGGGTTGCTGCTAATCCGTGTTGCACAGTGCACAGCAATACGCACATGGAAGGCTTATATACAGACAAAATGTAACCATTTTAAACCAGTCTGAAATTAGGAAATTGCACAATGATCCTTCTTCAAGCAACCCCCAGCTCAGGCAAGGTTATATCCACACTCTTCTGCCAAAAGGGTGCAGGGGAGCCCTTAATGTAAAATGAATGGATTTGAATTTATGAAAAATGGGCTAGATTCAGCAAGTCTGGTAGTAGTCAATGCAAACTAAGCAATATTTCAGTGCAAAACAAGTGCAGATAGTGAAGCGGGCACAAATGTAAAAATGGTCAAGGCACAAATGTTTGTCTTTTCGGCTTTTCCCAGTTAGGGGTCGCCACAACAGAACTCCGTTCTGCTAATGATTGGCAGTAGATTTTTTATGGTGCCGAGTTGCCAGCCCATCCTTCAGCGAAGGCATGCCCATTCACGCATGTCTTTCGGAGGCCACTTGACCACAGGGAGGACATGCAGACTCCACACACAAGGCACTCCAGCCGAAAATCAAACAGGAGAACCTTTTGCTGTGAGGCAACAACGTTACTGCTGTATGAAAGCATTAAAACAGTAAAATACAGTTGAAAAAGTGCACATCAAACTCTAAACTTAATTTCTTCTTAGCTTTGGTGGCTTGAATGAAAGTAGAAACTCTCTAGACCTCTGGCAAAGGATGCCAGAAGCAGAGCAGCTCTGGTTAATTAAGCCACGCAAACGTAAGTCTTTTATAAACAGCTGAAATTGAACTGTTTTAATCCAGTCTGCCAATAGGAAATCACACAATGACTATAAGCTTGTACAGGTGCTTAACAGCCTTTCCTTGTGTACTTCAAGACTCAAGTTTGATAACTTCTGCTAAAGTTAGCTAATTGTTTATATTTCATGTTTCAGGACTCTGGTTTGTCAGTTTGATCATTAATTCATTTGATAAACTGACAGCTCTCCTTGATCATGTCAGTCTTTATAAGAAAAACTGCTACAGTAATGGATAGGAAGTTCTGTCAATGCTGTGAGCAAAAAGGCTTGGCTAATAATTTTTGTAAGTAACTGATTTAAGCAGCTTTTAGTTGCAGCTTGGTATGTTGTCTCAGCTGAATCATGGTTTTCCACAGTCTAACAACCAAAATAAAACCCCAAAATAGTGAGATTGTTTCAAATGGCAGACATCATATGGGACTAGAGGTAAAAGAGTGGTATTTGACAGAGAAGGTAGGGTAGGGAGTTCTGGAAATACTGGAGTAGTAACTAAGCTTTTAAAATTTCTTGGGTGCTAGAATCGTATACAATACATCTGTGGTTGGTTTTCTTTCCTTTTGAAGTATGAAATCTTTTAACTAAAATTGTTTGGGCTAGGTGAAATTTTTTTGAGCCTCCTGCTTGAATAGGTTGACTTGAGTTTTATTTCCAGATTATTAAATTGCTTACTAATTTAGAGGGATATGTCATCCTTTCCACTTAAAGCATGCCTTCTCCCTAGTTTTTCTTTGAGTATATGAAAGGACTGAATAATGAGGGGAGAATTGGTCATACGAACTTATTTATATTTGTCGTTGGAAGAACTTGAGTGGAATAATATTACTAATGATCCTAATTTATATTGATGTACTAGGGTCAGTGGAAAGGTAGACTGTTTACCACTTGATGATGTAAAAGTCAGCTTGGCCAGTGTCCTCTCTAGATTCTGATTTAGCTACCATATTACTTCATGATGGCATAAGAGAAATAAAACAACAGAAATGCTTTATAATATCCTTTTTAAAGAATTTCATGTGCACCGTGTCATAATTTGTGCAATCTGTGATGTAATTGAATTATCTTGCCTAAGAATTCTTTTGTTGAACTTGTATTGCAGGATGTAGTAGGTTGTATTTTGTGGAGCATGGCAAAGGACAGAGCGGGTGAAATCTCCCAAATATAAGTATTGGTGAAGCAAAGCAGCAGATATGAAACAGACAAAGGTTGTTTCCAGATAAACGTTTTGAGTACTCCCTTATAAATGCTGGTTCACAGACCTCAATAGCAAAGGTCTTAAGTAAATTATCCGTACTCTCCACGCAGAGTTGTAGCTAGCTAATCTGTGTACCCTGTGCTGTTTCCTGATCGGAGGAAAAAAAAAATTCCTGCAAATTACGCCACAAACAAAGTGTTAAATAAAATAATATTTCAATACACAGGAGGTTCAGGTTAAAAAGTTTACTAGTGTACACCAGGAGGCAAAAAATGTACAAGTACAGAATTTTGTCTGACATGAAATGGGAAGCACACAATTTTATATAGGTTTAACATTTAAGCTATATCCACCTTACTGACGTGATATGTCACAGGGCATCTACATCACTTTAGCTTACAGTCTTCTATTCATAAAACTGTTGATGCTGTATATTTAAAAAAAAACTTTTCCTCTAGATACAATACGGCCTTGCTATCCAGCTGGTCAGACATAATGTCTTTCTGTAAAGTTACTTCTTCAAGGTTTCATATCAGTTCGAATACAATAGCAGCTTCAGTCTTTTAATACATGTCTTTGTTCTCTGTTACACTTTCTCACACAGCTGCGTGCTATCTCAGTAACGCATACACAAGGCCAAATCATTCCAACAGGAAAGAGCAGAATATTTCATTATTTCACACATTTAATTTCCTGACCCAGCAGATAATCACTTGTGAAAAGCATAAACATTAAAACTCGCTAAGCTAGCATTCTGCTTCAAAACTGCTTACATTTACACATGAATTAATCTGTACTGTTATATGATTAATAGAATAAAATGCATTATATACTGCTTTGCTTTTAAAGTAGCATTTCTCATATATTCAAATACACATTTTTCTAACACAAAGCAATGAAGCACTTCAGCACTGACGACAAATGCAGTATTTGCATGAATTTCTGAATGCTGGTTCTGCACTACAGACTGAGGTGGTTGGCATCTGCCTGTTTGCTCACCTTATGAAGCATCTAAGTTTATAAGAACAATATTTAAAATCTGTCCCTATTTTGGGCCCCCCTTTGTTTTTGTCTTAGCATAAAAATCTGACAAAGAGGTTGAGAGCTATGCAGTGTGGTTATGGAAAAAAAAATAACTGGACTTACAACCGACTTTAGAGAAATGTGTTTTGAGTGATAGTAACACACAAGAAGCATACTTTGCTCTGAACAAAAAGTGATAGCGGTCAGACTTTGATTTGGATGACTCAATTTTAATTAGTAAATCGGGCACCGAAACTGCTAGGTAGAAGGTTTGTAGAGGTGTGCCAGCATATAAGGAAAAGTCATGCCCAAAATCACTCATGGATGTTCATGATCACACCCCTCCTCATTCTAAAATGTTAATGGTTGCCTTTGTATGGAAGTACATACACTGACATAGCAAGGTATATGAAGTTCTTAGAGTGATGCAGCTGTTGCATCACTTTCAAGAGTGGGGGTTAGTTTTTCTAAAATAACCTCATGGTTGTCTTGTTGATCTTGCCAGTTTGTACCTTTTAATGGAAAGGGTGGTGGCAAGGGTGGTGGTGGCATCTGTCTCCTGAAGGAGGATGGATGGTCACCAGCTTTTCTCACCCTTACAGGGAGAACAAAAAGGGAATTGTAGCAGAAGCTAGTTTGTTAGCAGATGCCGGGTGTCTGAGTATAGTATAAATGAGCCAAAACTGGAAAAAATAATTAAAACAAAACTCTGTCTTAAACACAAATGGCATAATTAAATGCGGCAGACTGTATGGAAAGAGAATGTAATCTGTAGAAAATGTATACTTGGAGAAAACAGCTGCCCGTAACATAAATATGAAACATATGTTGAAAAGTGATATTTTTTCACAGAGTAGATAACTGTGTGTTGTATTACATTGCCCAGTGTACAGGGATAAAAGTAATAGAAGATATTCAAAAAGCTATTAAGCATTAGAACTGTGGATAGAATGTATTTGAACCAGACTGTGCCACAGTAGGGTGGTTACAGGTTTCTTATTCTCTGCATTTTTTTTTTCTTTTCCTCTTACAAGAGGCAAAAAAAATGCGCACGCACACACGCACCACTTCTGTTATCAGTGTTTATTCAGGGAAATAGTCCTCAAGCTGATATGTCACTTCACTTGTTCAGCCTATGTCAAGGGAAAGATCTAGGATAAGCCTTGAAAAATGAATTTGGCATGCTCAGTAAGTGCTTTGAGCAAGCAACTCTCCTTATTGGTCAGTAATGTACTGCTGATAATGCATGCCTAAGTATAGGCCTATCAACTGCCTGCAGTTGGAATGGCTTCATAATGCTTGGGTACATTTTGTGGATTTTAAAATTTAAAGTAGGTCTACATTTATAATGGTGGAATAGAAACTGGTCTTGATGACAAGCTTTTGGCAAGTAATGACAATGGAAATTTTAAATTCTTACCAGTGTGCTGAGTTTACCTCCTTAACCAACAGCATTTATTTTTTTTAGGCAAAACTAACTACAGCACCTGAAGTCTAACTTTAAATTTGGTTTCTGGCCTCATGTGCATTACTACACCACAAGAAAATAGTACCAAAAACAAATGTGAAACATAAAAGCATCTGATATTTCAGAGTACATTTTATAATTAAGGGAAATAGTTATAAGTCTGTTTTGTACACTGTCTATTGTCATTTTCTCTCCCAAACCAGGTGTAAAATATAGATTTAATGACTGAGAAAAAAAAATACCCTCAAAAGCAGAAACAGCTGCAAGTCATGATAGTAAAATGGGTGACTGTCATTTCCCTATTAGTCATTTCCCTATTAGTTTATTACACCTCTGAAAGTTAACTTTATTCTTTAGAAAAAGATGAGCAATAATGAGATGAGGTGCAAATGCCAGTGTTGAGCAGATGTGGATAAATAGACAAACCCTGCTTACTGATTTCCATTTCCAGCACATTGATTTTGATCGAAACTCTCCATGATGAACGTTACTCAGGCTATGCCTTCTGAAGTAAGTTTTAGAACCAGTTGAGCCTTACTTTTGGTAACAGACTACTCTCTAGGATGGGCTATAACTGCTGTCATCTTTGTTATATCCCGGAATAGTCTCCCTTCTGAAATTACCTTCCTATAAATGCACAATGATTACTAAGAAAGCATGTTATATAATTAAATAAATGCATTCAGTGGGGGTAGTGATGGCTAATGGCCTTACTAAAATGGGGGAAGTCCTAAGATCTAACATGGCTCCAGCTCGCCTGTGGTTCCTTATTACCCTAAAGCAGTAATGCCCTGCTACACAATGCTTATTACTATTTAAAGAAACGACTGATGGGGCCATCTGTTGTACAAGCTGGTGGCATTATAGAACATGTCTTTTTGGATTTCTATAACTTCTAAATATTTCTAATTGGGTATATGTTTAGTATTACACAAAAATTAAAATGATTGTATCAGTTTTTGATCATGCAAATTGCTCTCTTCAGGGACAAATCAGGAAAGTTTCCAGTTAAGTGATTTGCTCAGAATCGGTGAGTGAGTGGAGCTGTAGAAATCATCGGACCTTGATTACAACAGGAGGCCTTATCCTTGTATGTTACACTTTAGGATGTCCAACTGGACAGATTGGCTTACATCACCTGGAACTTAAGCAGGACAGTACCAGGGAGATGACTGTTAATATTCGGTATTTTAATTATGGCACCAAGACCTTGATTGCTTTTTACATGACAAACCAGCTAAGACAAGCAACTGACTTTGCTTATGTCTGAATGACCGCTGATGAGAAATTTCCTTTTAAAATTCAGACCGTTGCTTGCTAGCCCACTGTCACAGAGGTAAGGTGTTTCTTTGCCATTCAAAAGTCACTTTTTGCAAACAAGCCTTAGTTGCTTTAAAGATCAGATAACTTGTATATTTCCCAAGGAAACTCAGAGTATTACCCAACTGACTATATCTGGAAAAAAGCCAGAAATGATGTGCAAAAATAGTAATGGTCTATCACAGGGATTTCCAGATGACCTAAAATATTTTGCACTCTCTCTTTACAAATTGATTTGAAAATGATAAATTGTTTTGTTGTGTCCTAACTTGCATGGCATTAAGAACCTTTTAAGATATTCTCCAAGAAGCTTAAGTGCATCTTTCACTGTTATCACATATGCATGAAAATGCATTTCCGTCACAAAGATGCATAGCTACTATACATATTCCAAAGCTGATTGATTTTATTTAAAAGTAAGCCTGTGACTCGGCATGACTAGTATCTCAGATGGCCTATGATCAGTAAGTGGCCGGAGTGCTGCGGGCTTATTAGAATGACAAGCAGGTATGAGGTGGTCCTATCAAGCCGGCGCTTCAAGCCATGTGTGAGTGGGTAGGTAACCTTGCATAACAGTATAACACTGCAACCCTCTGCAGTGGTATGGGTACTCTGATCAACCACCAGGTGGGGTTGGGGTTACAATTTCATACATGAAAATACCTGAATGACTGACTACATCTGTGGTTAGCTTTTATCCCACAGGAGTTGAGAGGCTGTTCTCAGCCTTTGTTGTATACAAAGCAAATGTACTAGTAGACTGGCATTGATTTGTTGGCTTGCAATCATCAGGGATAATAAAAAGGAAAGTGTAATCCATTATGGTTCTACTAAAGCCAGCTATCAAACTACCTATAGGAGGGTGTAGATATCAAAGCATATGTTCACAGATGAACTACTGAGCAGTTGGGCCCAGTAACCATACATGGAAAGATGACCAGAGTAGCCATCATAGACTGGATTATCCTGATGGTCAAGTTTACAAAGAAGGATGGATAACTAGAGTAATAATGTGTAATGATCATGAGTAATTGATGACAACAACTGGGACTCTAATATATTGTGAAATAACCAAAATGGGATTCTCTCTTTCAAGCAGTGACTTTACCAAGGTATCAAAGCAAAATGAGTGTTAAAAGGGGCACTACAGAGTCCAAGGGAGTGGTTTCCAATCTTGACTTGGGCCATTTGATAAAATCTCTAGTAGTATCCTAGGTTCCTGATGGTGAGGTAGTTACCACTTGGTTCTCTTCCGCTAACATGACATTATTATAAATTTTGTTGAACAGGTATAAAAATGCTGCCCTGTGTGAAATGCATGCAAGCAAATCTCACTTCTTCATGCATTGGCTTTGAATCTGTGCCATCTTGTAAATCTAGTCCTCTTCAAGGAAATATCCACTTGACGAAAAGGCACAAATTCAATGAAGTGCCCCCATTAGAATATGATTCCCTGTGAATAGTTACTGAAGACAGGCACGTCTGGAGTCTAGGAAGGTAATGTCTGCTGAACACCTGACATTACCTTTGCCAACCTTTCAACTGGTGAGAACAAGTAGTAATAAATGTAAAATGAGCAATTTATGGCTTAATGTTATCAATGTAAATGGATAAAACATGCATATTTAAAAATATTACTAATACTGTCATCTGTGTCCAAACATAGCTTTGAACTGCCTCGTTATAACAGTGCATACATATAAAACAATGTGCTTGAATTAACAACTCCATCTTCATTTTTTTATCTGTTTTATCCTGTACATAGTTGCAGGGAACCCAGATCCTATCCTAGCATTTGGAAGCTGTAAAGCAAAGAAGTAATCCTGAACAGCATGTCTTGAGTGTTGCAGGAATTGCCCAACCACAATCTGATGCAAGAGTGTCATTGCAAACAATGTAAAGGACCATTACTTCAAGCAAACTTTCTGTACAGTATGAACAGGCAGTCATGTACATGCCTACATTATGTTGTGCATGTACAGCCAAGGGCTTCACCATAAGTCTATTAATGATATAAAGAAAGGGAGCAAGGTGAAAAACCTTTGCAAACCATACACAAGTTGCTGTTTGTCTGTCCTGGTATTCACAGGATGTTGCTACTCCCATTCAAGAGGATCTGACCAACCTACCCTACATACATACTGGGGGCTCCCTTTTTATAGTTTGTAATAATGTATTTTCCAATCCTACAAAATAGAACTGAAGACATGCTAATCTTAAGTAAAGTTATGACAAGTTATGATCCCTCTCCATGTCAAGCAGACTACCTCACTATTCCTTTTTAAGCATAACCTGGATAATTGGATGGGAAACAGAAAATATACCCCTGGGATTCCACCTTGTCCCTGCTGGACAGGGGCTTTGGGTGCTAACTTGACTAAACATGAGCTAAACTCCTGGCTAGGCTTATAATGGCTTCGGGGCCAATAGCCTAGTAACCTCCTATAAAGTTGGAGGAAGTGTAACACAAAGGGATGCATCCTGAATCGCCAGTAAAGCGAAACTGATTAGTTGGCTGGAAGAGGTATAGGTGATGGGATTCAAGTGGGCTCATGAACTGGTAGGGGTTGAGAGGGTGGCTCAATGGCTAAGGTGTTTGCCTTACAAGCACAAGGTGCAGGGTTTGAGTCTCACAAGGGATAATTGGCCAGGCTTAAGACGGCTCACAAGGGAAGTTAGCTTAGTACTAAACTATGAACCTATGAACTATATAAATGCATATTTAGCCTTTTTCAGGGGTATGTACCTAATTGCTTAAATAGTAAAATGTTGCACATGCCTAAATGACAGAACATGGCTGAAACTTGCAGCCAGAAATTAATCCACTGCTCAGATAGAAAATGAATATGAATTTGCAGCAGACATTGAAAGAATGAAGATACTTTCATACTAAAAGTGAATACTCCTGGAATAATGTGTAATGAAATTAAGGATGCGATTTGTGACCGCTGCTCTCTGTGGCATTCATTTTAAGTTCCTCATTGACAAAACTGAAGAAAAATCACAAAGCTGTCCTCACCTTGGAGAATGCAGACATTTCTACAGCTACTGAAACATGATGTAAAGCTGTGGAGACCACCCTGGCTGTGCAGGGCTACAATGCCTTCCCCACATTTAGACCAGCTACTGCACAGGCAGGGAAGGGTGACTTTGACAGAGACGGCTCCAAACAGGATGATGAGCTTAAGCTTCTCCATGTCCAAATTACCATAGAATAGTTCCTACATATTCCAGGGATGGCTTTCCTTTTTATTTTAAAGGAGACCACTTTATGGTCTGGCAATACCAGAGAGGGCATTACACTGAAGTAGGTACAGCATTCTTCCATGCTAATGAGGGCCAGATCCAGTATTTTTACACCCCTAGTGGCCATATGGAGACTCTGTTCAAGGATGTTTGTGCTGAGAAAGTCCAGGAATCTGTTTTTTTTTTTTTTTTTTTTTATGGTACAGGATTTTCTGTTTATAGAGGGGAAACAAAAGTCGCCCTTGAATAGGGTATTGGGTTGAATGGTGAGTGACTGAGTTTAATTATGGGTTATGTGTTGCCTAGGTCATGGCGGGGTGGGGGGGGGGGGCTGAAGCTTGCAAGGATATGGTTATGTGACTTTGCCTAAGGCAAATTTCTTACTATTGAGTGATAACCTGGAAAATTTCAAGCCACCTTCTCAGCAAGCCCTGAAAACTTTGCTGCCTATGTAGAATTGTTCAGTCTCTCTTAACAGTTCTGCAATCTTGTTAATAAATGCATAAAGACTGATGTGCCCTCAAGAAGTAAGAGCAAAGAAAACATTTAAAAACGAATCACCTTGGTGCTGGTGGAACCCCAAATATCAATAGGTTGTATAACAAAAGGAAGAAATGTTATGGCAAAAATTAGGAAGTGCAACACCCAACAGGATAAAAAAAAATCATCTAAACAAGAATCACGGAGGACAAATAGTCTACTACAGCCACATTTGAAGTGAAAATAGCTTCATAAGCCAAGGACAACCATAAGGCTTTCTTTAGTTATGTGTACAACCTGAAAGGCAGAACACAGCAATGTGCACAACTAATTATAAATGGCATGACCTACACCGAGCCAAAATATACAGCAAGTCTACTGGCTGACAAATTTATCTTCAGTTTTACCCCATCCCTGTCTCCAGCCACCCTAGGGTTGTACCATCAAATATAAACTCCCCAACTATCAACAGGGCGCAGGTCTGCAATCCACTTTCCAAGGCTAAGAATACTGCATTTGTGGTTCCTGAAAGCATGACCTGCCAGCTCCATTAGAGTCACTATTTAAACTGTAGTCTTAAAGACTTTGTGCCATTCATGATGTAATGTAAAGGAGTTTGGGTAAGTGCATCTACTTAAGGTGAATGGGAGATGGTTCCATTGTTTTAGTCCTGCAGAAAAACCTTATGATGGTGAATGCAGTTTTCTAAAGGAAAGCCAAGTGTATTTGTGACCTGTGCAGATGTCTGTAGGGATTTATGGTAGAGTTACATGTTGTTTAGATGGAAATGCATATTTAAGAACTTTTAGTTTATGAATAAATAGAACAAGGATGATGTTCTCTCCTGAAGTTTCATGGCATCAACCAAAGTGTGGACACTGTGGCAGTATTGGTCAGTATGCACAAGTAAGGCAAATCGAAAAGTTCATTTTTACACAATGCTATGTCATCAGCAGTGGAGGAGAGCAATATTAGTGAGATGCCATATTCTTAACTTCCATTTTTGTAGCTGTGGCCAGTTTGATGACAGGTGATACCCCCGTGATGTTCTGAGGAACAATCTGCTTCTTGTTTAACATCCATTAGCCATAGATCAGCATGGTTACAATTTGTCAGATGCAGGCTAGACAATAACCCTCTTTAGTTAAACAGTTTATTTTTCTTTTAATGGATTCATGAAAATGTTGATTGAGCATTGAACCTGAAATCCCAACAAAAATGAAGTCAGCCAGCCCCCTCCACCCAACCTGATTTAAAGTCAACAGGTATACATGATTATGGAGAAAAGCTGTGCAACAATATGAAGGAAAAAAAAGCTTTGTGCTCACTGCAGCATTTCATTGCTTAAACAGTACAATTGACATTAATCGGTAGCTCATAATCAGATGGCCACGCAAATCTTCCTGTTCAACACATTCCCTCACTTGCAACATACCATACCAAAAATATCAAAATCTCACACCTACAAACTTTCTGATAATGGTGGTTACCACTGTTGATTGTTTTAGATAATGCAACTAAAGGTCTGTCAATAAAAATGAATAATACAGTTTAACCAGGGTGCAGTAGTAAAATACCACTTTTTATTCGTGTTTATTCACTTGTGCAAAATTAAACTAAATTTTTAGTGAAGACTGGGTCTCTTTGTAGAGCTGAGCTACAGAGGCTTGGATCCTTAGCCTTCAGCAGAATGAAGTAATCTATGTAGAGGGTGGCCTGGAAGTTTCAGTAAAAGAGGGTTTTATAATTTGGAGAAAAGTGGAGGGCATAAGAGGGCATAAGATGGAACCTTCGAGAAACTACTGATATTACAGAGAGAGAGATGAGGCCTCTTTATTTT
Source organism: Protopterus annectens (assembly GCF_019279795.1). Classification (NCBI taxonomy): domain Eukaryota; kingdom Metazoa; phylum Chordata; order Ceratodontiformes; family Protopteridae; genus Protopterus; species Protopterus annectens. The sequence continues at coordinate 538,711,125 of NC_056747.1, read as the reverse complement.
TTATTTTAGTCTGCTGGGAATGTGTATGATATAGTAATTGTTTTTAGGGATATCTGTAGTTCAAAAGGGAGATGGTGACTTTAAGGTGTTGGGATTGTATGTTAATGATGAAAGAAAAATCCTCACATCCTCTTATTTATAGACTTTATCATAGAAAGCTTTCCAGGCACCATACTCTGAAGGGCACTCCTGTGCAGTAGCTTTATTTTGCTTGTGGTACTTAAAGTTCTCCTGGACATTGAACCTTCTTGACTTCTAACCTTGGGTCTTGATCCTTCTAACTAGCAGAGGGAACATCACTGACTACTTAGCATTTAAATGCATATTAAAATGTCTCTGCTTGGTGATGAATGTCCGAATACTTGTCTCAGATTAGCTAGCAATAAATTCCGTGCTTTGTGTAATGTGAAAAAGTATTTGTTCCCAAACTTGGTACACCTAAAATCTGTCACTAGCTTTAGTCATCTTTTCACTAGTATGTTGTGGATGTATTCTACACTGGTGTTACCTGAAATTGTACAGATTGTAAAGTAGTCTTAGTGTATGTTGTGGAAGCTTCATTTTTTATTTTAAGTCATAATGCAAGCTATATAGTACTTATTGCATCATTATTACCTCTCCATGCAGATACAGTATTTTCAATCCACCCCCCATCCCACACACACACACACACACACACACACACACACACACACACACACACACACACACACACTATTTTGCCTTTGTTTGAAAGAGTTTGTTAGCATGGTATAACAACGATTTTGAAGAATAAACATAACTGTACTTGGTACAACTTTAATAACAAGTGGAAACTGCTCAATAATACTTGTGACAAAAATATTAGGCTTATGAAACCCAGTGAGGGGGATAGACTGGTGGTTATGAACCAGACTGATTGTTAGTAAAATGTTTAAAATTTCATATGGGGATTCTTATGATGAAATGTCCATAAAACTGATAAATGTTTGAATGACATGTCTAATCGGGACAGATGTAATTTTGAAGGTGGCTAACTGCCCTGGGCCAGATATTTTTGTCATCCTGAAAATTCATGAGGTGTTAGTCTTCGTCTATGAACCCATAGTGGATGGAGGATGCATCCAGCAGCCAATTATGTTAATTCTAAGAATAAAAACATATTTGTGACCATCTTCCCCACTTACTAAAGGATTCTTGGAATTTTCTAAAGGAACCTGCAAAAGATCTTTTGTATGGATAATATATTGTTTGTCAAGATGGTCATGTGGATGACTGTGAGGAGATCATGGAGTGGAAACTGAGCAGTCCCATGATGTTTTTACTGAAGTGTGTTTTCTTGCTCTGATATCACACTTTTAACTGAGTTGTTGGGAAAATGTTTCAACTATTAAACCCCTTTAAAATATCAATCATTTCCACCAGCTATCAGAAATAACCATGGGGGATGTGTGCCCTCATTTTTAAGAAAAAAGATAATTTCTAAAAATTGGAATATATTGGAGGCTGTGCCAGAATTGCAAGAGCTTATTGGTAATAAACCTAGGTTTTCCTGTAGAAATAGAGTTTGAAAAGACAGCTTTGTTATAAAGACTTGGACCTCCTTATAAATTTGATTGCAAGTACTATAGGTAAAAGATCTGATACGTTCCTCTGCTATAATTGTGTCTTCTGCAAGTTTATAACTAGTGATAATGTCTTTATACATAGACTGGTAAAGAATTTATTTGTACATGTTTTGCTACCTGTAATGTCACAAATGTTTTATATCTTGCTACCTGCAGCAAATGCTTTCCTTTCTATGTAGGTAAATGTAGTCTTAAATTAAAGGAGTGTATAACAGAACCATAGCTAAGATATATGTAGAAATGTCATAACTGCTGCCTAGCTAAACACAATTAATGAATTTAACTGTACTCCTGAATTTAAAGTCAGGGCAATTGATGAATACAGGAATAGCAGGGGAGGGGAAATGAATTAATATCTTAGAATTAAGGGAATATAATTGGATTCTACATTTGCAAGCTGACAGCATGCCTGGGATTATCACTGCTGTTCCAATAAAACGTGTTTAAATTAGGAAACAAATGAAATATAGATATTATTTTAAGTTGGTTTGTCATGCAAGGTTTTAATATCTTTTTATTATTAATGTTGAATTTATTTTTAAGACTGTGTATATTTTAATTATGTAATTTAATGTTTTGTGATAGAGGGCTGTGTCACTTTATTTTTTTGAAAGTTTTGTAAATTGAATAAGTTTGGCTGCTGTTTTTATATGCACTGAAGAAGGGTATTGACCTGAAAACTTTGCCCTATAAATTAACTTGGAATTAGATGGTTCGGAAGTCTTGATTCTTTTTTCCTTGGATTTCCTATTTTGTCTTGACTTTGTTTACCAGTTATTTATCTGACTTTTTTGGGTGCTCAAATTTTTACCAACATTATTATGGCCCAGTGGGAAAAGGAGTTTGTTTTTTAGTTCAGAATATACAGTGGATATAAAAAGTGTTCACACCCCTGTTAAAATACCAGGTTTATGTGATATAAAAAAAGACTTTTCCCACCTTTTAATGTGACCTATAACCTGTACAATTCAATTGAAAAGCACATTTTTGGGGGGAAAATATAAAAAAATAAAAAATGTACAATAAGCTGGTTGCATAAGTGCACATCCTTAAACTAATACTTTGTTGAAACATCTTTTGATTTAATTTCAGCATTCAGTCTTCTTGGGTACACACCTGCCCTCAATTAGAGAATTTGATTAACCTAAAATCAAGTTCAGCTGTCCTAGTAGGATTTTCCTACATTTACTCAGTTGCCTGCTACAGCAAAAGCCATGGTTCACAGACAGCTTACAAAGCATTAAAGGGATCTCATTGTTGGAAGGTATCAGTCAAGAAAAGGGTACAAAAAAAATTTCGCAGCATTAGATATACCATGGAACACAGTGAAGACAGTCATCAAAAAGTGGAGAAAATATGGGACAACAGTGACATTGCAAAGAACTGTACTAAAGATGAGACAAAAACTGGACAGGGAGGCTGCCAAAAGACCTACAGCAACAATGAAGGAGCTGCTGGAATTTCTGTCAAGTACTGGTTGCATACTGTACTACATGTGACCACAATTTCCCGTATTCTCCATATGTCTGGGCTATGGGGTAGGGTTGCAAGAATGAAGCCTTTTCTTGCATGGAAACACATCCAGGCCCTGCTAAAATTTGCAAAACAATCCATCAACTCTCCCAAAAACATGTGAGAAAATGTGTTGTGGTCTGATGAGACAAAGGTGGGAGAACTTGAAGAGGAAGAAAGGGTTAACAGTAATGTATGTAGTGCATGATATCTGTGTGCTGCAAAGCAAAATTCAGTAATTTTCAAGTGTTTACTTTAATATCTCCATTACAAGTGCCCTGTTTTTCTCTGTCCTTCAGTTTTAAGAACTGTAGGCACTGCAATGTTAAAAAAACAAAAAAGTCTGCTCAAAAGAGTGTAATGTAAGAAAAGAAGTTGTGCTTTCTCATTCTTGCATAGGGGAAGGATTGGATGAAGGCCCTTGGCTTTATCTAGTGACATGATTTAAGAGAAGGCAAATAAAAACAGAACATTGAATATAAAGCTCTCCTCTAGCAAACAAATACTTGTAGAAGCAACTCTCTATCTGGCTCTCAGTATCCATGGCGACAGATACAGCAATAAAATGGAATACTACTATCTTTTAATGGCATTCTTTCCATGGCTGGGAGATTTTTTTCTTTCTGAAAGCATTACACTGTGTTCTCATTCTGGGAGAGCAGTAAAGGTCAGACAAAACCAGACAGCACTTAGTAGATGCACAAGCTGTGCCATGTGCCTTGGCATGGATAACCTTCCTTTTAAGTAAACCCAAGTCTGTAAGCGTGGCTGTCAGCCTGAGGAAAATTGTTCCTATTGGGAACATAAAACTTCAGTATTTGCAGATGTACATAGTTTTGTGCATTAATATTAAGACGCTTTTGTGGTGTGTTTGGGTTTTTTTTTTTTTGCTTCAGGGCTTAGTTTAAGATGTGACACAGGTTCAAATAGATGAAAAAGTATATAAAGGGTCAACCTGCCAAAAGTGTGTGCATGTAAAACACTATCTGGAACTAGATACTTAACAAAAAAGCTGTTACAAATAAAAGGTGGTAATAATAACTTTTAACATAATGACTCTTTGGATATCTTTAAATGTTAAGGGTCTCATAGATGTTTACAAATAGATGTATACAAAAGAGAGAGTAGTGAACTATACTAAAAAATGTAGAGTGCAAATGGATATGTTACAAGAGATGCATTTGGAAAGAAATGAACATGCAAATTTGATTTAAAAAATAATGTGTTAAAGTCTGTTATGCAGCAAAATACCTGGAAATGAGGAGTACTGACTGCAAGAGGAGCTCCAAAAGTGGTAGAACAGGATAAAAAAGATAATGGTAGAAATGTAGTACTAAGGGGCTACTGGCAAAGGGGGGAGGATTATACTGGCATGTATTTACATTCCACCTAAAACTGCTGTAATGGAGCTTAAGAAAATTCTGGGAGAAATTGAGTTGTCAACAGGGAATTTTATCTAAGTGGGGACAGGAATTTGATTTGCACAGTGAAGATGTGTCTGGGGGTCCAGAAGGGCAAATATAAACAATGTTAGATTTTTGAAGACATTTTTTAAAATATGTGACCTAGCAGATGTGAATTCAATATTAGGAGTTTTTAAAGTGAATTTACATATTTGTCAAGATATAAAAACTGGGCTAGGCTAGACAAAACTTGCATTTCACAAGAACGTGCATTTAATTGAAAGTTTTGATCCTCGTCCAATAACTATTTCAGGTCCTCCACCAGTAATGACTAAAATTAAAATAAAAAGTTTAAAATAAAATCCCAGGGTAATGAAAATAAGATGCTGGTGCATTCCATCCTATCTCTTAAAGACAGGTATTTAAGGAATAGGTTGTGGACATTTTTCAGGAGTTTTTGAAGAAGACAGAAATTTCTTCCTAAAATATTTAATATTAATATTTAAAATATAGGGAGTGGGATAAAATTTTTAAAGTGGAGTTGAAAAGTAGGTGGAAATAAAACTGAGGGAATGACAAATGTTTAAGTATCGCAGAATAGAAAGACTCTCACAGGACAAAAAAAAGTATCTATTGCAGAGTGCCAAGCAGAAAACAAAGGATTACCTTGATTTAATATGCATAAGCTAGAAAGATTGTTAAGCAACTGTCATATGACGATGGTGCCAGAGCACACAAACTTTTAGCACAACAACTCTGACAACAAAGTAGAAATGGTTGTCACAAAGCTTAGGGAGCCTATAACAAGAAAGATAAAAACATATCCTGTAGAGCAGAGGTGCTAGACATATTTCAGCAATTTTATGAAAGCCTGTATAAAGCACAGAAATATGGAGATCAAGAAAAGGTACAAAAGGAAATGTTTTATGGAAGAGTTAAATATGCCAAGGCTGGAGGTAGATGAGGCTCAATTACTAATAGGCTAGGAGGATTTGGGATAAAATGGTGATGGATGGTATTCCACTGGCAGTTTGGAAGCTAGGAGGGGGAAAAATGATAAAGGTCCGGGAAGTTTTGTTTCTCCGTATTTTAAGAGGAGGAGAAGCACCATCATCTGGAAGAAAGTGGTGGTGGCGGTAGTGTCAAAAGAAGGTAAAGACCCATTAGATCTAACTTCATACAGAACCATATCAATCCTAAACCATGACTTATACGCTTGCATCTGTAATGGATAAAAGGATGGCAAAGGAGATGCCAAAACTTGATAGACCTGGATCAATGTGGTTTTGTGAAGGGCATGCAAACATTTGACAACATTAACAGAGCATTAATGATCCAGAAGGAAGATGAATGTAAAAATACCACTGTTGTTGGCGGGTCTTGATGCATAGAAAGCATTTGACAGAGTAAGCTGGGAGTTTGAGCAGGATAATGGAAGCATTTGAATTCCATGATAAAATGTATAAGGTCGATTTTGGAAGGAATTATGAGGGATTGGAGGTGAAAAAATTTCTCTGATTAATTTCTTTTTTAGCTGAGGAACCAGGCAGGGATGTCCTCTTTCCCCTTTATTTGCAGTATATTTAGAACCATTGACAAAAAAAAAAAAGAAAGACTCAAACTCAAGGTATGGCAGCCAAAAAAAGCTAGCTCTATTTGCAGATGATATTTTATACCTGATAAAACCAGAAAAGGACATTTCAGTGTTGTGGAACATTTTGAGGTAGTTTAAAATCTTTTCGGGATACACAATTAATGCGGCTAAAAACAAAGGCAATAACTGTAAATTGTGTAACCACACAGTAACTGGTGAAGTAGTATCTATATTTATGGGGATAAGATAAAATGAAGTACTTAGGAGTATGGATTAAAAAAGATTTTGGTGTGGCAACTAGGGGATGTGGGAAAGACACTAAACAAAAGATGATACAAAACTGAGACATTGGAAGCTCTGTTACATGGATAGCAAGCTACAAGCAGTTACAATGTTTTTAGTCCCCTTAGTTATATACACAGGTCAGGCATACTTTTATTTATCAAGCAGAGGAGAAGTTGTAGATAGAAATTAATAAAGAGCTGAAGGATATTATCTCTGAGGGGAAGATGGCAGTAGACAAGTGGGATAAGATGATTCTTCCAATTGAAAAGGGCAGTTTGGGATTAACTGATTTTTAAATGGGTATTTCAGAGCTGCACTTTAAGGCTTCTATACATAGCACAATTTGAAGCCTAAAACTCAAACTGGAAAGGGATGATTATGAAAGGGGGGGGGGGGTAAAAAAACAAGGAGAGACTGGAATTTTGGATGCAGATCCATAACATTCTGCATGGTTATGGTTATTCTCCTTGTGTTCATAAAGTAGCAGAAAGTATTTTAATAACCAAGGCGTAAAAGGAATGGAGAAAGGAGATTCTGCTAATAGGGATGATTGCCATTAGGAATACAGACGGAAGGCAAAGAGAGGCCTGGAATTTATTGGAGAAAACTAATTAAAAAAAAAAAAAAAAAAGGTATTGGGAACAAGTATTCGAGAGGGAAAGGTAATAGAATGGAAAGATGCCAATAATTTATTTGGACTGCAGGATAGACTGCCTTCCCTGTCGAGGATTATCAGAGTATAGGTAAAGAAATAGGGGTATCCTAAGCAAAAGACCAGCACTGGCAGAGTTTTAGTGGAATCTAGAATGGAAGCTGCTGTTAATAAAGGAATAATTATTACAGCATACAAAATATTGCATGATAACTTTTAAGAATCAGTCTGAGTAGGTTAGAAAGGATTGGGAATTGAGATTGGGTAAGCAATTCACAAAGAATCAAGAGGCTTATGTGTAGGTCTCCCAAGCAAAGATCTTAAATCTTATAGACTTTGTTGCATATTTGGAGTATTTACATAGGTATTTTTATAGCCCAAGTAGACTCCCAAGAATTTTTCCTCAGGTAGATGGCAAATGTTGGAAGTGTGATGGGGGGAAAAAGGGGTAAGTGGCAGCATATTTTCTGGGAGGGTAATGAGTTGGCAGATTTTAGATTTCTTACAGATTTCTCTGTCGGATACTAGGTGAGCAAATTGGTGTAACTAAGGATTTTTTTTTTTTTTTTTTTGAGTTATGATGCACACTCTGAATTGTCTAGACATAGTAAGGCCTTGCCGAGTCTAATTATGGTGGCTGCCAAAAAAGCCATAACTAGAACATGGAAATCAGTCTAAACCAACTTTGCTAGAAGTAATGAATATAGCAACTGAGAGAGAACTGGAAATCGGATGTTTTACAAAAGGTAGGATCAAATTGCACAGGAAAAAATGGGAATTTTGAAAACAATATATGCAGAGGAGGAATGAGGTTTAAAAGAAGGCAGGATCTGAATGAGCTATGTATTAATGACTGGGTAGATTAGAAGTGATGTATAGTGTTTGCATCTAAAATTATATCAGTATGGTTTGTTTTTCATTTATATAAATGCATGATTGCCTATGTCATGTGCGAGTTAAGATGTTTCTTGTTTAAAAAGAAAAAAAAAAACAAATTGATACCCTGGTAAGTTGACTGGTCCAGAAAAAACTTTTTTTTTTTTTTCCAGCCACAACCCACGCCAGGCAGAAGAGACAGAATGAAATGCATTAAAAGCAACATTCTAAACAGAAGGCAAAACAATCTAGAATGAAAATAATACAATTAACATATTGAACAGTAGATTAACGAACGCAAGATGATGAAGTTGGTCACAAAATTGCATTTCTTTTTGTAGCTGTAAATGAATGCACTTCAACATGCGCCTTTCATTCACTAAACATTACTGATAAAACTTCTATACTCACTCAAGATGTCCTTCCATATCACTGTTGGCATGTTCTTTACTGAAGACCTTCCCTGCCAGGTGTAGCCCAACATCTGGCCAGTATATGAAAGCCTTAGAATGTTATATAATGTCTTGTGTCACGCACATGCTACCACCCCAAAGTGTAGGGCATAAAGGTGATGCACAGACCTACATACCTCAGAACTTCTTTGCCACCAGTCCAAACACAATCATTGATTGTTAGTCTGAACACACCTCCTGTGCTGGTTACCAAGCTGTGTTTCAGATAAGTACCCTGTTGTGCTTTCTTTTTATTTTTCTTTAACTTTATAGTTTTGTGAGTTTACATGTTCCCATTCTTCATCACATGTCAGTGTGGGAGGCAGGTTCCCCATAAGGATCATCATGAGCAGTGTCTCTTCTGTTTCAGTGCTTTTCATGACCATGCTAAGTGCTCTACCTGCAAGTGGTTGTCACTAAGACCCTATCTAGATATCATCTCCTTGTCTATTTATCTGGAGAACCAACATCTTAAATTGTTGGTGCAGGGTGTTATGGCAGAATCTGCCCTTCCTGAAGGTTAGCCATCTGCTTAAGTAAATGGCCAAGAGAGTCCGGTCTGACTTCACTACTGTCCCACCTCCCCCAGACATCTCTCTCGAGGATGTTTAAAAGCTTAGAGCATCACCCAGTTGTGTTGGATTCCTCTGCCGTGACTGTATCGGAGGCTGGCATTAGTCCAACTTCTCGCACATCTTCAGAGGTGCTCCAGAGGTTGAGGGGGACCTCTGCTGATGGTTTTAGTAGGACTGAGTGAGATTCCACAGATACTTGTTCAGGAGTAGCTTCGTATTATGTTAGTTGAATGTCAGTAAGGGCCTGAACCACTAGGGTGTTGAGGGCTGATGTCCCTTTAAAAGGAGGTGGGGAGCAAGCTTTTCCTGCTCCTAAAGATCCGCAGCATGAATGGCAGGATTTTACCAAGGGTTATTTAATGTGCTATGAACCTTGAAGCCACCCCAGGGAGTTTCTGTCCCTGCTCCTCTGTGGTCCTCTACTCCACTCAAATGGCTCAGGGAGCAGGACTTCCTATGAAGAGGAATTGGATTCTGGGAGAAGTCTTTTTGCATATTCCTCTCAGATCCCTTCTCCTTTGAATTATGCCTCTGAAGTGGAGGACTCTCTTAGCGTCAAGTCTGAAGAGCTCTCTCTTAGTGATACTGTTTCTTGTATGATGTAATTCTTTAAATGGGGCTGTTCTCAAGTTTAGCTTTGACATTTTGAGGTATTAGGAGCGTTTTTCAGATGGAGTCCCCTTAGCCCTGTTGTGTTCCTCCTGTCTTGACTACACTTTTAAATACCTTTTCTTCAGCTTTTGTTGTCTGGGATTCTCAACCTCCACACCCTATGAAACTTGATAAATTTTAGAAGGTGCCTGATGACTGTAAATTTCTCCACAAATGTCCTTTTGCTGACCCTTCTGTAGTGTCTCTTCTGACAAAACCTGGTTCTGTGGCTACTGAGCTGTTAAGTCTCTGGATGATATTGATAAGGCCTTCGAAAAATTGAAGCACATGTTTTTCTCCTGGTCCTAAATTCCAGGGGAATTGTCCATCTAAATCTGCTTTTGTTCACAGATAGCCTTGCCATCCTCCCAAAGGTAAAAAGGGTTTTAGACTGGTTCCTCCTGTTAAGTCTATTCAGACTTAAATTTCAGTAGCCTCCTTTTCAAAACCAGTTTCTATCTGACCGTTTGCTTCCCCCTTTCCTGACCTAGGCTCCCTTATCTCTTTGCCTTTCCCTTCCCAAATGACTAAGGATCACTCAGGACTCTTGGGTTCAGTCGATCTTCCATCAGGAATAACTTTTGTTATGGAAATACCCATCCTCCTTTTCTGTGCATCCCTCAAACAACCCACGAACAACTTCCTTTCTTTCCAAACCTTCTTCAGGGCCTTTTGGCACAAGGTACCATTCAAGCTATACCCCCTCCCCAGGAGGGGAAGAGGTATTATTCCAGAATCTTTCTGGTTCCCAGGAAGGAAGGCACCTGGAGACCTATTCTGAGCCTCTCTCAGCTCCATACATTTCTGAAAATCTTGTCTCTTCAGATGGTCTCTTCAGCCCATGTTCTCTCTTCCTCAAGCTTTTCTTGTCTTTCTGGATCTTGAGGGTGGTTATCTTCACATCTGAGTTCATCCCCTTTTCAGGAAGGTTTTGCATTTCTCAGTTTCTTCCTTGCATTTTCAGTTGTCTCCTTTGAATTTTAACCTTTCTAAGTCGCGGTGGTGCAGCGGTAGCATTGTTGCCTCATAGCAAGAGGTTCTCCCATTCAATTTTTGGCTGGAGTGCCTTCTGTGTGGAGTCTATATGTCCTCCCCATGGTAGAGTGGCATTCGAAAGACATGCGTGAATGGGTGTGCCTTCATTGAAGGTTTGGCGTCGGGCTGGCACCATAAAAAAATTGACTGCCAATCAGTGGACCCGAGTTCGGCTGTGGCGATCCCTAACTGGGAAAAGCCGAAAGAAAAAAACAAAACCACCCTAAAGGTTTTCATTAAATGCCTCTGTCCTGTGATTGATTGTCTGTCTTTTGCAGGATGAGAGGGGTTCAAATCTTTCCTTATGTGGATGACCACCTCATTCAGGATTCCTCCCCAAGACCTTGCTTCAGTACCTCCACTATACTGTTTGTCTCTTGCAAAGTTTGGGGTTTACAATAAACTTCCAAAAATCAGTCTTGGTCCTTTCTCAGGATCACGTGTTTCTCAGTTGCAGACTCCAGACCATCTCTATACTGGCTTCCCTGCCTCCTTCCATTCTCTACTCACCTTTCTTCAATCCCTTTTCCCCATGTTTCATTTACAGCCAGGGAGTTTCTAAGGGCTCTGGGATTTGTGGCTTCCACCATTCCTATGCTACGTCTAGCTGGGCTTCAGAGGAAAATATTGTAACAGACAAGGGGTCTGTCATCCATCCTCACTTGTCCACCTTTCAGCTGACATTGTGGGTGATGTTGTTTTGTTCCTGTTTAGGCAGCTTTTTTTTCTGAGGATGTGCTTAGAGTTCTGCTGGAGGCCAGGAAAGCCACTAACAGGAAATCCTATATGTCCAAATGGAACAGATTTTCTGTTTGGTGCGTTGCTCATAACTGGTATCCATTTTCTGTGGAGATCCCTCTGGTGTTCTCATTTCTGTGAATTGCTCCATGCTGGGTTTAGCATATTCTCCTGTTTTAAAGCTAATCTTTCAGCTATTTCTGCTCATCCACCAAGGACTCCTCATTTGGCCTCTAGGTTTGAGGTCAAGCAATGTCTTAAAGGCATCCTTCGTATCAGACTTTCCAGGAAGCCTATTGCATCTTCCAGGAACCTTAATATTGTTCTTGAAAAATTTACTCTGGCTCATTTTGAGCCTGCAGCTTAAGCTTCCTTACAACAATTTGCATGAAAGACTGTTCTTTTGATGCTTACTGCAGCAAAGGGGGAGGAGGAACAGCCATAACAGCCTGGAGTTCACACTCGTTTAGCCCTTCATAGGGACAGGGTGTGTCTTCATCCTAATCCTTTTTATGCCCAATGTGGTTTATAACTTGTCTCCTTAATTGGTCTATTAATTTGCCTCCATTTCCCTTCTCTGCAATCTGCTAGTGAGATTCTTCAGACTTTGAATTTGCATAGACTGCTTGGATATTATTTGGATAAGACTAAGGCCATTAACCAGTCTGACCAGCTTTTTATTTCCTTTCATCCTAGATATCTAGGTTTGGCTATTTCTAAGCCAACCATTTCTTTGTGGATCTCTAAAGACCATTTCCTTTTGTTACTCCTTTCATGGGAAAGCCTTTCTGCCAGGGCTGTAGCTACCTCTGGCATGTTTTTTAAAAGGTTGGATACCAATTCCATCCTTGAAGTGGTGACTTCGACCTCTATCCATACCTTTACTAAACATTGCAAAGTGGATGCTTCCAGAGGAAAGGCTAACCTTGCAAGAGCTATCCCGCGTGGGTTTCTGGAGACCTCTTCTGGGCCTTAATCCTACCAGGTTTCTTCTTGAGCTCTTGTATTCTCCCTTCAGTAAAGAATACTGCAGCAATGATGTGAAAGGACATAATACAGTTGTGTAAAATCTTACCATAACAGTAGAAGTTTTTCCCTTCACTCTTGCAGTATTCACTTGCTTCCTCCCTCCTCTCCTTCAGCTCTGTTCCTTTTTCTCCTTCTGGATGCACATGTTCCTCCTACTTCTGAAGATTGTTGTTCCTCCTGGGGCTATTCACTTCTGAGGTATGTATGTCCCTGTGTCACCTTTATGCCCCACTCTTTGGGCAGGGAGCATACGTGTGATGTACAATGTCTATATAAAATCCTAAGGCTTTGATATACTGGCCAGACTCTGGGCTACCCTTACCAGGTAGTTCCTTCAGTAAAGAATATTGCAACCGTGCTGGTAAAGTAAGTGATGTGGTGGTTTATTTTTAGGGATATCTGCATTTCAGATATGTAGAGGTGAAATGGAATGTTCTGGTTCAGGTTAATATATATACTTGGTCAGAAAGTCTTCCAGCTCTGCATCACATTTTTTAAAGCTTTAATTGCAATAAAGTATCTACATACCCACAATGAAAAATAGATATTAATAAGTCTCCATTTACCCCAAGATACATCCCTGAAAATAAGGCTATTACATTTTTCAGAAAAACATTATGCAAATGTTACTATGTTTTAACATTTTAACAAAAATCAGAATGCAAATGTAGTTAACATTTTTTTTTTCCTCTGAGTAGCTTTACCGATATATCTATAGATTTTAATTTCTGATCTCCTATCAAATGATCATATTTTGCCAGTTGTTTTCACCTGGATTAATAATTTTACACACTTGAATTAGTCCATACCCTATATTCTACAGAGATTTATTTAGATGGCAAGTGACCAAACTTGGATGTTAGCTTTACTGTATAATTATTCAAAATATTAGATTGTGATTGCCATGGGAAGTTTTTAATATCCACTGTTTTCACTCTTTCTTGGGAGTATTGTTTATCAGGGCTCTAAAACTGAGAGCTCCTACGTAGACCTCTCCAGTAAGCAAACCTATTTACATGTTGAATGGGATCATATCAAGTGCTAATGGCTTAATGACTAACTGGGTCCCAATGTTTACTCTTTTTAAAGGTAATGCTAATGAGGTGGAAAAGGAGGCTTGGTTTCTAAACGGCTACCTTCAATAAAATTGTGAAAAGTTTCAAGAGAGAACTCCAATTTCTGAGACGTATCAAAGTTTAAGATCTAAAAAGCTGGTATCTGCATGTAGTTAGCCAGGGAAGCGGTAGCAATTTATTAGTGATACAAAGTAAGAATGTGAAATGTTTTCATAAGTCCGCATTTAGTGATTTCCTTAGCTGAGTTTGATTTTATTACAATTAACTTAAGTTTTTTCAGAACTGGGAGAATTTCTGACTAAGGATGTACTTTAATTATATGACAAGTCAAAAATCTTTTTTTTTTCCCCAGTTTGCATTTCAAAAGGAATATGTATCTATATAACAGCACTATTTAAATTAAAAATCTGTCCTCTCTATACAGTTCCACACAGCATTATAAAATTCCAATTTTGTGTACCAAAATAATTTGTATGCAGTCAAGCATCTGCAGAATAAAATATCCACATAGATGGCACACGAGTTTAAGACGGAAGCACTAAGAACTCTGCATGGTAATTTTGAAATAAACCGGTAAACAGATTAATGATCCTTTCTGGAATGGATGCCTGTCGGAAGTACTTGTGATACTGATCAAATACTAGTCAAGAACAGGTAATATGCACTTTTTTTCCTATTTAAATCCTTTTTCTTCACACGGGAAAATTCATCAGCTTATGACGACATTTACTTAGTCAATCAACGAAAAATGTGAAAGTATAGAATACCAATAAAAATGAACACCCTGGTCATTGAAAGTGAACATCTTTTAAGCCTACCATTATTGAAAACTGAAGTATTAATTTTAATTGTAAGGAAAACTAGTGTATATGGTTACATGTACAATATGCCTTTAAGATGTATTCCTAAAATATGGTGCACGACATTTACCATTTGTAGTGTGTCGGTGTTTGGTGCTGCCCAAAGCTTAAATATACAGTTTTAAATGTAACACTGCATACAATCCTTGTACATCACACCAGTCATGAATCGTACACCATGACAATTAGAACCCACACCCACAACATTAACTCCTATGGTGTATGTGCAGTGCACCAAGCAGGTCTATACACACTGTACAAATTGTGTACTAGTGATGACAAAACAGTATACTACAGCTGACAGCCAGGTAGCTTGCAGGCTGAAAAGAACATGCATCTCCGACCATGAGGGCAAGATGATAAAGTATCACATGGGGCTGTAGATATGCTGTAAAGGATCCAGTAGCATGACGTATGTGCAGCATAGGTATGAATAGAGGTGGAACCATGTGGTGAAAAAGTATTGAATAGTTTGCTACTAGTGGTAATAGTAAATCAGCTTAAGTTATTTGGTCATAAATGTTTTGTACAGTGTCAAAGAAAAATCTCTGATCACACATGCAGACAGTGATATTAAAAGCAAAAAGAAAAAATGAGCATCTGTAACCATCACTTGCATTTGTACACATGGTACTGTGTATATAACCATGGCCAGTAAATGAACAACAAAGAAACAGAAATGGTGAACTCCTTGACAACACACTGGATTGATATACTTTACAAAACATGGCATGAAAGCAACTACCAGCAATGATGGTTTAAACAAATTCATTTTATTATGTAAAACAAACCAAGCTGCATGCAAATACATAACTGCTGTGAGGATTATAAAGCATTATGTGCAAAGCCTTGCATTGGAGTCTGGCACCCACTAACCTCTGACCACCTTTGCTCAAACTGCCCTTTATTTTTTGTTGACCCTAGAAGTAGGCTGTGGCTAAACAATCCAAGATGTGCCACAGGAGGCACATAGTGGTAATGCTATGTTGTAAGAGGCTGAACTTCTAAGAAAGACATGTGGACAACTACACCTGATATGAACATGGGCAGTGATGACAACAAAGAACAATAATAAACCATGCTGGCTGATTGGGTTAAGAGGGCATTCAGCATAAGAAGGCAAGTTGGCCACCCACCAGCACAGGCTTCCTGATTTGCTCATCTCTGGTATATGCAAGTGGTTCAACCATCGTAGTAACATTGATTGACCTTACAACATAAAGGGATTGTGCAGGTAGTGCTCTCTGGAAGAGGTCAGAACATCATCCATAGTCTCCTGCTACCTAGGACTTGGTGACAGCTCACTGCAATTTCCTCATAACATCTGGCAAACTGACTCACTTGGTCACTGTGGAAGATGGCCTGACACATTCATTTGTAGTGACTTAATTCATGCACTGAGCCTACTACTGTGACAAATTCCCTTTAGAGCTCAAATGGTTCACTACATATCTGTCACTACCTTTTGCTGTAAATTTGCACATAAGCATCACCTGCAATCGGTATAAAGCAGTACTGCATCACACCATGGTACTGCATGTAATTTTAAGCAGCGAGTCCTGAAGCAGACACTGCGAACAACATACATATCAATTAATATTGCATGCAGTGCTGTGGTGCTGCTGGTTAGTATATTATCTTTGTGAAATGCACTTTGTGCTGTGTGGCAGGCATGATGCACACCATTACATTAACATGCAGACTGAGTAACCATCACCAAACAATTGGGTGATTTTTAGCGTGAGGATATGCAGATCATTTCCTGTATGGACAGAATGCAGTAGAGTGGACAGATATGAAAATATGCTCCTGTAGAATACAGTACAGGATATAGTGCATAATACTGAGGCATGCATGCAAACCAATATCTGTGTAATTGAACATAATCTATAAAGATGGGTACTGTGTTTTGGAGAGAGCCATATCAAATATACATGAATCATGCCTGTCACACTATGCATTGGATGATGGTGAGTTTTGATTACTTGGATAGTGATTGTGTGGCACACTACTCACAATTCTAAGGCAGCCAACAAATACAGGCATTAATGCATCAGTGGCATACAGAGATGAGTACGTTGTTGTCCAACTAGCACCATGATAGATGTATGATCCAGTCATACACTACTGTGCTGTAGATTCAGGATAGCACGTATGTAGCTAGCAAAGCATACCTCTCAGCTTTTTAGTACAAGAACATTTGACAAAACCTAAAATAATTTGGGGACAAAGGGTCCAAAAATAAAATAGGGACAGATTTTAAATATTCTTGTAAACTTAGGAAGTTGTTAGAATAACGGATTTTGTGTTAAAATGTATTTTCTGAAGAATATGAAGTCTGAAACTCAAATGCACGTCATTATTTAGGACCATCAGTCCTGTCTGATTTGCCAGAAAACCCTAATTATGGTATGATGCTCATAAAATGTGTGAAGTAAAAATCTGAACATTCTGTGAAAATCTGGACAGTTGAGGGGCATGGAGAGATGGCCTGCTTTCATTGGCATGTGAAATGACTAGAGCAAGCATTGCACCTAAACAAAGTAGGCCACACTGTAAAGACAGCACCATGCATGGCACTGCAGCTGTTGGGCCCTTTTAGGAGTATGGAGGAAAAATTCTGGTGGCATCCTAATCAGCAAAATTTAAAATGCAGAAACACCAACTTTTTCAAAATAAAAATTTGGTATTGTATATGTTAAGAGGCAATATCAAACTCCAGAGGTTTTGTTGCTTAGAGTTGCTTCAGAACTTGACCAATACACTTCGTGTTAACTCTTTTTAGCAAGTTGAGTACTTGCACTCAGGCTGTGCCTCCTAAGGGTCTGCAAACCAGTTCACATACCTGATCTATAAAGGAAAAATTAAAAATATGAAGCTCTGTAAAGTCATAAATGTTGACATGGATTGATCGCAGAGAGGTGCTACATTTTGAGTTATCCTCAATACGTAATATATTGCTGTAAGCACAATGCACTTAAGAAATGTCTTCTTAAGGTGTCTAGTCCCTTACTTTCCCAGGCAGCTTACTTAACCTACGATTGACCAGTGTTTCACAATTGCAGGTATTGGACACCTGTCCTTGGAACAAATACCAAAGAATGTTCTTTCATATCAGTATTGTTTACAAAAGGGAGTCCCCTGCCAACGGTAGAACAATGTTTGGCCAGTATACCAAAGACACTTGGCTGTAAAGGGTACACTGTACATCACACGTATGGTCCCCATGCATGGCATAGGACATAAAGGTGACGTCTGGATGTATCCTCCTCAGAATTTCTTTGCCACCAGTCTGAACAACCTCTTCGATCTTCGGTTTGAATGCCCGCTCATCTGCTGGTTCTACCACTTTCAGATAAGTGCCCCATTGGGGTTTTTGATTTTATTTATTTTGTTTGGCTTGTAATCTGGTTATTGGGTTTCATGTTATCCAGAAAAGGAAATGCCAGTGCAGGAGACATCTTACCCATGAAGATCAACAAAAGCAGTGTTTGGTCATGGGAAGTGCCTAAGCAGAGCATGTGTCTTGTGAGACTTAATAGTCCTTTGTCCCTAAGATGTTGAGAAGTCTGCTTTCTTCCCTAGTGATTTATTGTGAGAACCAGTGACTTAAATTGTTAGCTAAGGATACCAGCCTGAGTGGGCCAAAAAAAGGTCTGATTCTTTAACTCTGTTGCCTCCACTGGACATCTCTCTCTAGGCTGGTGAAATCCTGGAGTGTCCATTTTCTATATGGGATTCTTGTAACATGACCACTTCAGAAGCTGGCATGGACTTGTCATGCATGTCCATGCAGGCTTTGTAGACGTTTGCCTCAGATGCACAGGGGGACCTGTATCTTGGTTATTTCAGAAGGCCCTAGGGATGTTCCTCAAATTTTGTTTGGGGAGGAGATACCAACTACCATAGAGTGCCATCAGGGGTTAGATCCTCCAAAATGTTTCAAGGCTGATGCCACACTCAAAAAGAATTGGAAAACTAAACTTTTTTTGCTAGCTCCCAAAGATCCTCAAAGTGAATGGCAGTCCTTCACTCTAGGCTTGTTTAATGGCCTTATGGCTCTCAAGCCTCCACAGGGTGTTTCTGTTCCTGTGCCTTCTGGTCTTCTACCCCTCTTACAAGGCCTAGTGAGCTGGAGCCTTCTGAGGAGGAGGATGATTTGGACGACTCCTTGACTTACTTCTTCAATATTCCTTCATCACTTGACTATGGTTCTGAAGAAGAAGAATCTCAGTCCTGACTCTCATTTTGAGATTGGTGTTACTGTTTCCAGAATGCTGAAATGTTTCAAATGGGACTGTGCTCAAGTGTCTGATCTTCAGAAGAGGTGATATGAGCTTTTGCAACTTGAGTCACTAAGGCCTTCTGCTGTTCCTCTGGTTCTTGCTACCTTTCTGGATACTTTCTACTGCTTCTCAGGCTCCTGATTTTCAACCCCTTACTCCCCCAAAAAATTGATAGATTTTATAACGTGCCTGATGACTGCAAATTTCTGTACAAGTGTCCCATTTCTGACCCTCCTTTGTCAGTGGCTTCTGATGAGCCTTTCAAATTGTTGCCTTCCAGTAAGCTGCTGTTATCTGATAAGAATAGTAGAACCATGGAGTGGCTGGATAAGAGGGTGTATATCTCTGCTACCTTAGCCTTTAAGGCTTTTAACTATAAGACACACATGACTATATACGTTTTGGCTCTTCTATCTCAAGCCTGTCAGGCTATTTCTGATCTCCCTGATTCTGAGAGGAAGTCCTTTGCTATTTGCTTGGGACATTTTCCCAAGTAGCTCACCATTCTATTTAAACATAGCTATGATGCAGTTGATGCTTCATCTAGGGCTACTGCTTTGGATCTATTTTGAGAAGGTATTCCTGTCTCAGACTTCATCCTTTACCTGATGATATTGAGGCTAAACTGATGGGTGCTCATCTTGGTAATAAACATTTGTTGCTGCTGCAGAGAGTTGTTTAAATCTCTGCAAGAATAGGAGAGGCCTTACGAGGAGTTGACGCACATTTTGTTTTCCCCTGTGCCCATCCTTCAGAGGAATTGTCCTAACAAGCTTGCCTTTGCCGTAGATGGGCTTGTCTTCCCCTACTGGTACAAAGGGTGGTAGAAAGGCTCGCTCTGCTAAGGCTACCTCTACTCCTCATACTCAGAAGCCTACATTTCCTGACAAACCAGGTGCTATCGGTCTATCCTGTTCTGTCACATTCCTCTTTCTCTGCTTCTTTCCCTGTCCCTTCCTCTTTGGGTAAATATCAAAACCCCTGGGTTCTTTCCATAATTTACCAGGGTTATTACATCGCTTGGAAATCCACCCCCCCCCGGGGCATTCCTCAGCCTTCTCAGGACCTGCCCCTTTTTCCAGAGGTGCTTGAGGGCCTGTTGGCTCAAAGAGCTATTAAAGTTCCAACTCTTCCCAGGGAGAAGGGATTTTACTCCAGAATGTCCTTGGTCCCCAGGAAAGAAGGCACCCAGAGACCCATTCTGTATCTTTCTCAGCTGAATACCTTTATGAAGGTGCCTTCCTTTTAGATGCTATCCCTTCAAACCTCATTTTCTATGCCAATTCCTCAGGCTTTTCTAGTTGCCCTGGATCTCAAGAGGTGCTTAATCTACACATTCCTATTCATCCCTGATTCAAGTACGTTTTTGTTTCTCTGTTGCTTCCTGGCATTTTCCCTTCTCTGCTTTACATTTGGCTTCTGAACTGCCCCAAAAGTATTCACCAAATGCCTCACACCTGTGATTGCTTTCTGCAGGCTAAGGCTGATGAAGGTTTTTCCCCTATCTGGAAGACTGCTTATTCAGGCCTCCTCTCAAGAGATCTTACTTCAGCATCTACACTTTGCTGTAACCCCCAGGCTTTGCGAGAGAGAAATGGTAAAGTCATTTCTGACTCCTTCTCGGCATCATGCTTTTCTGGGTTGCAGCATGCAGACTTGTTCCAATGCTGGCATTCCTGCCTCCTCAGAAGGCTTTACTGTCATTGCTTTCTTTCATTCTCTTCTTCCTCTGGCTTTAATCACAGCTAGAGAATTTTTGAGGAGACTGGGTTACATGGCTTCCACCATCCCTAGGCTCCCTTTTACCAAGCTCCACATGAGAAAGCTTCAGTGGTTTCTAAAGTCAGTTTGGCTTCAGCATTCTCATCCTTTTGATTTTTTAATTTCTCTACTTCCATGCCTCAAGCTGGAACTTCAGTGGTGGATTCATCAATTGCCCTTCAACGCAGTGCTTCTTTTTTAGTCTCCACTCCGCTTTCGTGAACTTTCCACAGATGCGTTGGATGTGTGATGGAGGCCCTCTTTAGGCCCTTTTGAAGACTCAGGGCCTTTGATCGGTTTGTCAAAAGAAAGACCACATCAATGTGAAGAGTTGAGAGCTCTTCTGGCTTTTCATTCTCTTTTTTTCTTTCAGAGCCTATCAAGATTCTCACAGACGATACTACAATAATGTGATACATCAACAAGCAAGGAGAGACTAGTCTTATCTCCTATGCAGTCCATAGTCTATCCAGTATCAGGTAACCATTCAGGCAGTTTACATTCATTCAGGTCAGAATATACTGCCAAATTTTCTGAGCAGGTCCCAGGATCCTTCACAGTGATGTATTTCTGGGCATGGTCCACCAGTGGGGTACTCAAAGTAGATCTATTGGTCTCCCCTCTGAATAGACAACTTCCTCTATTTTGTGCCAGAGTCCTATGCCCCCTGGCATGGAAGGTGGACATCCTCTCTTTTTGTTGGAAGAGGATATTTCTTTTATGCCTTCCTTCCTCTTACTCTCATTCTGAAGGTCCTGTTCAGGATAAAACAGGATGCTCCCAAAATCTTGCTGGTGACTCCCTTTAGGCCCAAACAGCATTGGTTCTCCCTTCTGCATCTTGCCAAGGGCAATACTCTCAAATTACCTCAAAGGGTGGATCTGCTCACACAAGACCAGGGATCTTTCGTCCATCCCCACTGTCTACTCCTCAACTGACATTGTGGGTGCTAGGGTTTTGATGTCCTAGAGACACCTTTTTTCTGAGGGCATGCTTTGGGTCCAGCAGGAGGCCAGAAAACCCACTAGTAGGAAATCTTACTTATCCAAATGGAAGATGTTTTATGTTTGTTGTCTTTCTCATAACCTGGATACGGTTACTGTGGATTGTTCCTTTGATTCTCTTATTTGTGTGAGTTGCTCAATGCTAGGCTGGCTTATTCTTCTGTTAAGGCTCACCCATCAGCTGCCTCTGCTTGTCTGCCTTTGAACTCCCACTTTTAGCCTCCGGATTTGAGGACCAACAGTTTCTTAAAGTCATTAGACCTCACAGGAAGCTTGACACTCCTTCCTGGGACCTTTAATTTTGTTTTAGAAAAATTGACTCTGGCTCCTTTCTGAGTCTGCTGCTTCAGCTTCCTTACAGCATTGTTCTTGGAAGACTACTGTTCTTTTGGCTCTTACTTCTGCCAGACTCTTCTTTTGGCTCTTACTTCTGCCAGACTGGTGTCTGAGCTGCAAGCCCTTATGGCTGTTTCTCCTGTTTTAGGTTTCCATAAGGACAAGGGTGTCCCTTCATACTAATCCTTGTATGTCCAAATTGGTTTGTGTTTCTTAATCAGTGTATTCATTTGCCCATTTTTTTCCCACAGTCTCCTAGTGAGAACATGTGGCATACCTTGGATTTGTATAGACAACTTGGATATTATTTGTATAGGACTAAAGCTTCTTGTAAATCTGAAAAACTTTTTGTTTTTCATCTTGGGGCTTTAGGTTTGGTTGTTTCCAAGCAAACTATTTCTTCTTGGATATCTCAAGCTATTTCTTTCTGCTACCCTTTTCATGGGACACGCCTTCCTTCTTTTGTTAAGGTTCATTCCAGTAGAGCTGTGGCTTTTTCTGCTGCTTTTTTTTTCTCTCCAAGGGTTTGGATACCATTTCTATTTTTGAGGCAGCAGCTTGGACTTCTGTGTATATCTTTAATAAGCACTGCAAGTTGGATGTGATTTCTAGGGTCAGAGCTGGCATTGCCAGGGCCATTCTCCATGGCTTCCATGAAGGCTCTGCTGATTCTTCCTCCTCCCAGTCTTCTTCCTGAGGTACTGCACTCTCCCTGTTGTGAAGAATACTGCAACCATGATATGGAAGAACATAGTACAGTTGTCTAAAATCTTACCGTAACAGCAGATGATGTTCTCTTCACTTGTTGCAGTATTCACTCCCTCCCTCCTCCCCAGGTCCTTTTTCCTTCTGAATGTGTTTGCTACCTGTCTTTATCCTTGGACTGTCATTTCTACTTTGCTTTTGCGTGTGGACCATACATGTGACATAAAGATCACCCTTTACAACCAAAATGCTTTGGTATACTGGCTGAATGTCAGACTGACCTTGGCAGGGTATTCTCTATTGTAAAGAATATTGCAACAGTGAAGAAAAGGACATCTACTGTTATGGTAAGATTTTACACAACTGTTCTATTTTAACACATTTGCTTCTGTTCACCCATGTCATAAGGATGATGGTGGATGAGATTGCAACCATACAGTATGTAGTAGCGAGAAATATTGAATGATCCATTCTTGAGGATTTCTAACTCTACACTAGGCTTTCCCTTGAAACTGAACTCGGGAATCTGAGTTTTCCAGATATTCTTAGAATGCGTGATAAAGGTCAGATATACTGGCTTACCCACACAAGTGAACAAACGATGGTTGCATACGATCCAGATCTAGACCACTGTAAACGAGCTGTAGGTGTTTTCTAGGCAGCTTACCAGGAGAACTGTAGCATTGCAACAGTATAGATTAAATAAATAGGTTTACTCTCTTGATTGTTCATTAAATAGCTTAGGGGTCTAAATATCCTAACTTGTGCGGTGTGTGCTTGTATTTGTACATGCATGCTCATGCATACAGGTGTGCATGTCTGAATACAGTTAGTTCGCGACTACCAAAATCTTTATAGTTAAATTAGCTGCTCCAGATTCTGTATAATCAGACAGCCATTGCCCTTGAAGCTCAACTGGCCTGCAGTAGACTGGTCCTCTGACAATTTAATATATAAATTAAAGGAAATGAAAATTCACCACCCAGGCAGCTAAGCTTCTTTCATTCGTAGTCTAAGATCCCTTTCTAAAGAAGTGAATATGAAATAACACTTTGTTTTCCAGATGTATGCAGAAGTTTCTTGCCATTGCTGCAGTAGCCTTTTGGCTATATGGGCCATTTCCTATCCAAACAGCTAGTGTAACAGTGAGAAATTTAAACATGTAATATGGTTCATGTATAAAATATCAGCCAGACTCCCTTGATTTGAGATTACCCTCCTTTTACCTTCAAATATTTTGATATTACTGGTTATAGCTGAGGAGTCTGACTTGTGTTCCTCTACACTGCGAGTAATTCCATCCCCAATAGTGACAAGATACAAACTTATTTCTTTTACCTCTTTCGGCATGGTGGCATAAGGAGTAATAGGGTCAAATAGGTGAAATTTAGGACAGACTCATTTTAAGTCCAACTACTGTAATTCCCTTCTGGACAGCTGCTGTAAATGCAAACATAAGGAGGGATAATTGGTACAGCATATTCTGACTGTTAGTCTGCGAAGGAAGACATTCCTGGTATCCAGGTTAGACCGTATACATGAATGTAATTCATAAAAATCTAAAAGGGGTGTAGGGTGAACATTTACAAGGCTTCTGCGATGCAGCCACATTTCATCATATTTTTACTCTGATGCAGCTTGAGCACATGAATATTTTTTTATCTATCTTGGGAGAATTTCACAGCAAATGCGAAGCAGCTTTTAGCTCCCTTCGGTTTACTACCTTGTAGTCACCAGGCAGGTTCATCCAGTTGAGTCCGATTTAAAATTTCCCAGCTGTAAGTCTGATCCAAGATGCCATCAACTCCCACCCCCACCCTCCCAGGGCTCGCTCTGGATTGGGCTTATTTTCCTTCTCACAGGAGAATGAGTTTCCTTTCAATCTGTTGGCTGCTAGCCTGTTTTTAATTCTGACAAAAGGGGTTACTTCATCTCCGAATAATTTAATGTTTAAATACTGAAGTGGTTAAAGCATGAGAAATGAAACTGAGCCAGAAGCCTAAAAGAAAAAAAAATACTTTTTTAGGTGTGGCATACCTCCTCATATACTATGTTTAACATGTATTTGAAAAGTCTTAAAAGCCCTTAAATGAGACAGGGGAGACTGGCTCTATTCCCAGTAAGTCACTGTTGCACTATAGCAAAAAAAGTAAGAAATCATATTTCCTATATTCAGACTAGCTGATAGGTTTTTTGCAGAATGAGCTCTGTGTATAGCAGGCAGTTGCCCACATTTCCCTAAATCTTCAGTTAACTGCAGTTGGTGCTTTCATTTACACTGTAACCTATTCTGTTTAGGCATTTTGTGTTCCATTACATCACTTAACTGAAATTGTTAAAGTAGGACTCCCCTGAAAATGAGTTAATTGCATGCTCCAACCTGTGATCTTTTAAAAATGTAATAGATAATAGTTGGAGCTATAGAAGTCCTTGCATTATTTCTCTTGTGCAAACTGATAATCCCGTGAAATGCATCTAAAATACTATATTTTATTATATTCTTTACTTTTGGCTCTCACTTGTAGGTAGGAAATGCTGTAGGCCTCGTGTTACATATGATATAGGATTATTTCATTACTTAATGTAAACACAGTGGGTGAAACTATGCATATGTTAAGATGGGCCTTAAATCTTTGCCAGGGTGAAAGAAACGTATGTGAAGACCAACAGTGGCATATCTGCAACAGACTGTTTCATGATTTGGTCAGCATGCTTGCTGACTTCACACTTAAGCTCTTTGTGCAGAAATGAGGCATATTTAATGGCTGTATAGCTGCACAAGGAACTTTTGCAGGGAATTTTTCTGACCTTTTTGTGTCTGTTGACCCTAAAAAAAGACCATTGCACAAATTTTGGAGCTTTAAAGTACACCTGCTATTAGGCAACAGCAATTTGAAATGTACTAGTGACTGAAATGGATGTAGGAGAATTGCTTTACCTGGGATCTGTGATTTAAGATGGTATGCAATGGGCATGATTCTACAAAAGATATCTTCCCATCGTTCTTTGAAAGATTAGCATATTTTGTTATAAATAATAAGCACTATAAGGGTCATTACCATACAAAGCATACAACATGGGTCTAAGAGAACAGGGCACAAGTAAAATGTCTTGTGCAGACCGCCTAAAGGCCCTATCACTGTATTCAGTCTCCTACAGGCTTTTGAGGGGACATCTATGCTTGGAATACAGGGCATTGACAGACCCCACTCTGATGGACCTCCTGCATATCCACAAAACAAACAGCACCAGAATTACCCATTCTAAAGACTTAAATCTTGCCTGTGATAATATATAGGGCCTGCCTCTTTGTGAAGGGGATAAAGTAAATTTATATTGGACAAAACTGCAAACAGGGTACATTTATGAAAGGAAGTGTCCACTGGTACTAAAGCTCACGCCTCTCCTATTAAACTTGATAGTACAGATGGTACCTTTGCTATTCAGGATGCAAGTACTTAACAATCGGAGCACATAAGAGGACATTAAAGAAAGGGAAAAGTTAGACAAATATAACTAGAAAGAAAAACTGATGTATGTAATGCTAAGAGAAAATACACTAAACTGAAATTGTCTGTTTTATATGTAAAACCCAGATTACAAGGAATAACCTTGTGTTAATTATAGGTTCATAGGCAGATACTAGGCTATCTGCCCTAGGGCATTTATAAGCCTAGCCAGAGTGTATTTGGCTTCCGCCTCCCTATTAGATTAGCCTACTGTGCCTCTGTAAAGTAGGTCACAGAAGGTACCCTTTTAAGATTAGTTTACTGTGCCTCTGTCTAGCAGGGACACAGGAGAGATCCCAGGGGTGAATTTGCGATTTCCCATCCACGCGTCCAAATTTCGCTTGAAGAGGGTCAGCGAGGGGCTATGTCTAACATGAATTGGGATTCTATTCCAGAGTGAGGGGAGTCTCTAGGAAATGAATCTGTCCCTCCAGCATGTCCTATTTATTTTTGTGCTGAGGTTTAGGTCCCTGGGGCATGTAGCTCTAAGGGACTTGGATTTTTTGAGGTGGAGCATGTCCATTAATTCTGGGTTTGACATGGCTTTGTACATCAGGCATAGATCGCCTCTGAGTAGGTGGTAAGCAACTGAGTAGAGCTGGAGTTTCTTTAGTCGAACTGCATAGGACATCTGTTTGTAGCCCATGATCCTCTTGGTGAGGTACTTTTGGAGTCTCTCCAGTTGCTGCAGGTGTCGGGTAAGGTACATCCCAAAAGGGGCATTGTATTCAATTATGGGCCTGATGAGTGACTAGTAGTGGGCACAATGACCTCTCTTGATCTAGATGTGAACCCTTTTGTGATAAGGTGGGATATATAGAAGGTCTTTCTAACCACTTTGGCAACGTGATTATCAAAGGAGAGATTACTATCTACGTTGGTCCCCAAATCTCTAATTACTTCTTCTGTACTTAATGGATTACCACCTATGTGGTAATTTGTGTGCACCTTGTTTTTCCCAAAGGGGATGACTATGCACTTTTTAGCATTTAGCTTGAGGCCGTGGCTCTGGCACCAAGCATCCGTCTCTGTGAGACCCTTTTGGAGGATGCTTGTGTCAGCTGGAGATTAGATTATGGCCCCCAGTTTGCAGTCATCTGCCAACTTTATCAGCCATAATCCCCCCGTGTTAGACTGAACCTCAGAGAAGTATATACCGAACAAGAGAGGTCCCAGAACTGAGCCCTGTGGGGCGCCACTTGTAACTGGTTTGGATTCAGACATGGCACCCGCGATTCTGACCATGTGGGTTCTATCTCTGAGACAGTTTGCAACCCATCTTGTGATATAGGGGTTGATATTTAAGCTGGTAAGCTTATTTATGATGCCCGAGTGGGGTATTGTGTCGAAGGCTGTTGCGAGGTCCAGGTAGGCTGTGTGGACTACCTTGCCCTCATCTATGGCTTTGGTAACTGTTTCAAAGAAGTCAACTAGGTTTAAGAGGCAAGATCTGCCCTTAACAAAGCCGAATTGGGTAGAGTCCAGTGTCTGGAGGCTCCCAATGTCTTTGTTTATGAGTTCCATGATAATATGCTCCATAGCTTTACAGACCAGACTAGTCAAGCTTATGGGGTGATAGTTTCCAGGGTCCGTTGTGGCACCACCTTTGTGGAGTGGGACCACTGTAGCTGTACGCCATTCTTTGCGTACATATCCTGTAGTAAGGCTAAGTTTGAACAGTGACTTAATGTGAGGGTTCAGTTCTTCTTGGAGCTCATGTAAGACACAGCCTGGGACACCGTCCGGTCCCATAGATGCTGTGTTTTTTGCTTTGGAGAGGGCAGCTTTCACCTGTGCATCTGTGATGTCAGGAAGGTTACATTCAGTTGGGATAGGCGTTTGCTCCTTTGGGGGGGAAGGGGGGGGGGGTTTGGGCTGAATCTGTCTGCCAGGATGTTGGCTATGTCTGTAGGTTCAGTATATTTTGTACCGTTATGCAACAATTCAGAGCATATCTGGGAGTTTCCACCCATGTTCCTGACATAACTAAAGAAGGCCTTGTGATTGTCTTTAGTGTCTAGGGCAATTTTTCTTTCGAAACTGGCCTTTGATGATTTTATGAGGGATCAAAGTTTTTTGCTAATACTGATCAGAGATGCCTTCCCTTTTTGAGAGTTTGCTCTGTCATGTAGTAGCTTCCTCCTTCTGTTGTATAGCTTATTTATGGCCAGGGTCCACCAGACGGGTCTCCTGTTTTTGGAGGAGTGAGTCTTGGTTTTATTTGGGATAGCACGATCCATGCATTCCTGCAGGTGCTCATAGAATGCATTTGTAAAGGATTCTGCAGATTGGGCTGTATTATCTGGCCCAGGGGCTTTGAAGGATTCCACGTCAGTCTTACAAACATTCTGCCTAAAGAAATTGATACAAGTTTTCCAACACATAAGGTATGTAGGGGGGATGATGGAAAAGGCAAGGAGCAGTCTAATAAGAAGCAATCTAAATTGAACCTAAATAAAAACTGTTGCTGTCAAGAGATAACTGGATAAAGACTGAGTGTAATGACATGGCTGAGGCTGCAGAAGTGCAATGAAAGCTAGATCAGAATTGTATGCTTCCAACTGTAGGTGGTAAAAATGGTAAAATTTAATAAGACCAACAATGTTAGATTATTCTTTTGTCAGACATCCAAAGGATATATCCTACATTCAGTGCTTAGTTTTGAACCCATGGCTGTGGGGACAGACTGTTCAGTCTTTTACTGTGCACATTTACCATTACACCAGCACTTCAGCAGCTTTTTAAACAAGTGAAACAGCAGACATTACTGAATTAAGGGTGGGAGATTTTTTTCAGGTGAAGTCCGAAATTATAAATTAGTAATTGTTGACTGAACTATTAAAGGAATGATACTCTCATTTCAAAGAGCATTAAGAATGTCAGAGTTAGGCCTGCTAGAAGCAAAAACACAAGTTGCAAGTGGGACCTTAGGATGCCTAAATGTAAAGGAAGTATACAGGTGGTGTTTTTCATGATGAAGCAAATCTCATCTTTAAAGACTCCTTGACTTTGTGTTAATAGGGAGCTTAAAGCCATCTTGGATAGCATAGTTTGTAAAGGCATTGGAAATTTTTTTTTCAGAAATTAAATGTATAGAATCGTGAATTGGGTCAGCATAAGTTGAGCCCTTTTGGGGGGGGACCTACTGGAAAAAAAGTCCATTTTATAATGTACAAATTTATAGAACATCCAAGCCTAATCCTGATCATGTAGATGGATGGGATGCAGTCCAACTGTCAGGACAGAGGAATATCCTTTCTAAAAGATGCATTACAATATTAGACTAACCTAGGGAAGGAATTTTGGCGGATCAGAAAAGTGACCATTCACCGGTGGCACCATTTGATGTTTGACGTCTGTGCTGGTCATAATGCATGGAGCAAATTTGCTGTCTTCATTATATTTGTGATGGTGGCAGTTGAGAAACATGGTTAAAAATGCACTGATGAGGAAACTATTTCAGTTCTCTGGGTATAAATGTGTTTTCTCTAGCAAATATTTTAACTAATGGTTGGGTGGAGGTGTTCTAGGGATTAAAGACAGATTCCTGTGGTTCTCTCATCTTTTGCTGGTAGCACCAATGCTGTGGATTGTGTAACTGAGACCATAAAGACAACTGTGGAATGAATTACAATTGCGAAGAGCATATGGGCCACCAAAATAGAATGCTGACCTAGAGGAACTCCTATATTTCTTTCATGAAATACAGGAAATAAAACAGATAGTTGTAGGCCTGAATATACCAGAGACCGTCTAGAAAAAAAGCATACAAATGATTCTAAGGAACTGTATTTACAATTTATGTAAAACTATTACTGTGCATTGCAAACAAAACTTCCAGGGAAAAGAACATACTGGATAATTTTTGTGTTCCTAAGGAGGTGCTGTTTACCTCATATCAAGCTTTACCACCTTTTGAATGGGATTAATGTCTATCAATCAAACACAATTAAATGCAAATCAGCTTGGCGAAAAAACATTTATGTAAAAACGTTTGCCTAAATTAAGGATGAATATTTAATGCAACACACAGTAAACGAAATTCTAGATTCATTTAAGGCCATGGGTATATGAGTACATCCATGTGTGCTGATCATCTCCACCAATTGGTTATTGATAGTTACTTAACTACAGGCAGCATAAAATGATTTATGAAATCTAGGAAGTCTTTGCAAGTTTGATTAGACTCATACTAGTATATGTAATAATATAGAAACCTTATAAGCAAACTAGCATAAAATTGGAAGGATCTTGTCCATTTTATATTTTTTATATGTATATATATATATATATATATATATATATAAGACAGAGAGAGATGTTATTCAGGTATACATGGCAAATAGAGGCAGCCATCTCTGGGACTTCTTGGGATTGTCAATAAGTATTGAGAAGTATCGTACTACCTGTTCAGGAGATTAGATTATGTAGGAGTGAGGGGATGTACAAGTCTGTTTTCAGAGAGTAGCTGGCACCTGGAGTAGACTATCAAAATATATTGATGCGTGCAAGCACTATTTTTAAGAGTAACTTGGGCACACATCCACGCTATGGGGGATAACTGTTTTGGTATATTGGCAGGCTAGAAGGGTATTGCTGTAAGTGCCTTAAGTATTTGTACATATGCATAATGCTGCTAGTTGCATCCACTTCATGTTAAAAAACACTAAAAGAAAATGACATCTTCCACATCTACATCCAATCATTGCACCAAATATATGAAGTTCTGTAAAATAAGTGAAATATTGTCTTGCCTGTTTGATGATGACTTTACATTTGTCAAAGCATCAGGATGCTGTATATTGCTTACCCATGATCATTTTTGTAGTAAAACTTTTTTTGTACTAAAATAATATGAACTGCAGTATGTGTTTAGTACCTGTATCCATGCGCAGACATTACACCAAGTGATATGTGCAGGCACGTAATATTACATTTAAAATAAAGTGAAATCTTGTGCTGCTTTTCAACATTGGTTGTCAGAGTGTATGCTGGTTGTCAAAATATAAACTGCAAATCTTTGTTTACACGCGGTTTATTTTACAAGCCTGCATTTGTACAGTAGAATGAATACAGCCTCAAAGTTGTTATATTTTACTGGTATGTGCTTGTGTACTTTGGGCAATTGCATGAACTCATCCCTTTCAACTGTCTACCGACAGCACTGCAAGACAATTGAATTGGTTTTACATGTAGAAAAGCAGTCTTGGGAAGCAAGTAATGATATGATATTCTGCCTTTGATTGAACCAAGCTGCCATTTTTTTGTGTTTGAGTGGCTGAAATAATACAGCCTCCAGTTGCTGTACTTGAACATCTGAATGGGTGTCATTCAGACATTTAATGAGCAATATCAATATAAAGTCAAGGTGTTTGCAGTCCTGTGACTTTTTTTTTTTTTTGCTCAGAAGCATGATGCAGCAGCACTTCACTTAAAGTAGTGTGTTGCTACACACACAAAAAAAAAACTCAACATAAATGTATACGTAATAGAAGTATGCAGACAGGATTGCTGCACCAGCATTCTTCCTCTGAACGCTACCACTAATGCTTATAATTCAGGGGTACAGATGCATGCCATGCAGTACAAATATTTAGAAACAAGATTGCTAGTAAGAAAATGGCAGTGACTTTGCTTTTGTTTTCACACAAATACCTTCTCCTCCTTACTCTTTTTATAAAAATGATTAATATTCATGAAGCTATACTTTCCTGTTACCCTAATAGGGAAGAAATCATGCAGATTTTTATTCAGTTCCCTAATAATCTTCCAAATCAACTGTCCAACACAAGTGATAGATGTCACACTTTGTGTAAGTGTATAGACCAAGAAAGCAACTTAATACAAGTCCTTCCCTGTCACAACTCAGCCTGTGAAGTAAGCTGCAGGTAATGACTAGGGTTTCCGACACTGCCATTAACAAGACGTTCTGAAGAGCACACTGAAAACTTTTATGCACTAGATTTGTCAAACGTACATTTTTATATACTTGTACTGGGGTACAGTAATGCTAGCTTGACTCATGTCACCTTGATTCATTCTCTTGGACTAACCACGTCCTTGGTAATTTATGGCTTACCTACTCCCATACACAAATGTATTGTTTAAATAAATGTTTGTACTGGTATGCTGTGCTTTTGGATTGAGATTAGTAATGGCCTGGGGTGTTAATATTGTTGACTTGAGGATCTGCACTACAGATGGCTTGGTGAGTGGTGATGGAGCAGACTAAGGAAAACATTTAAAAAGGGTTTTTCTATGGGTATCATTGTGGTGAGAGTTATGCATGGTATACGTATCTGTTACTAGGCTCTTTGACATTGCTGAGCCATGTTGAAGGGAAAACTAATTGCTCATGTGTTTTGAGGCCAGCAGTAGACCTACTGTTAGTGTGTTGCAGGGACTACTGCATTCTTTAATAATAGTATGCACCTGTGGAGAATATAATGTGGCCATTGGCCAGATCAATGGTCTAGAAAGGAGAAGCATTCTTGCAGAAATTGAGAAGGGTAGACAGGTTTTACAGCTATTGGTGGATTCACTGAAAAGGAATTTAGGGCCCGAGTACTTTCAAGGTGAACAGGAGTAGCTTCTTCCTTCCTTATTTATTTATGCATGCAGTTGTTTTACTCGTTCTTTCCAACTAGATTTACTTAAAGCCCTTTTTCAGGCTGTTAGCATGCACAAAGGGTTGATAAGTTGTACATAATTGAACTAGGCAAGGACTTCAATGCCTACCAGGACACTTTTGGTGCATTTTAGTCTGGCAAGTTGGGTAGTAAATGCTGGGTACCACATTTTGTTGAGGTGCAAGGATTTCACAGGCACCGAATGCTGATGACACTGGGTGAATGCTACTTGTAGCTGACTGGTGTCAGTGATAAGACTTCAGATTAATGCCAATGTGTAGGTTTTTATACTTGGCTCTCTTGTATTACTCTAGATTGTCCATCAGCTGAAGCCACGTTTAGAAATTATTCATTTCCACGTGCCACTTGTCCATATGGTGTGGCAGTGTGAGTACAGAGACAAAGGTGGAGCTGCCAAATTCATCTGCCATACCAAGATTTTATTTGCACATGCATCAGTGAAATATGAATGCAACACTAGCTTTTCTTGTAAGTGTAGTGGTGTCAAGATATTAAGATCATAATATACCATTCAGTTGTATAACTGTTGGCACTCTAACTCCCCTTTTCCTCCTAGTCTATTTTATTTCCCCATACATCATTATTCTCCAGAAAAAGATTTTAACTCTTGAAATAAATGCTACGTGTACCCTCAGTTCCAAGTATATCACTTGATTAATACAGGAGTACTGTTTTCGTATTAATGCCATTACCATGATTAATACAGGAGTACTGTTTTCGTATTAATGCCATTACCATGATTAATACAGGAGTACTGTTTTCATTGCCATGATTAATACATAATGCCATTACCATGATTAATACAGGAGTACTGTTTTCGTATTAATGCCATTACCATGATTAATACAGGAGTACTGTTTTCGTATTAATGCCATTACCATGATTAATACAGGAGTACTGTTTTCGTATTCATGCCATTACCATGATTAATACACATTACCATGATTAATACAGGAGTACTGTTTTCAGATTCATGCCATTACCATGATTAATTACCATGATTAATACAGGAGTACTGTTTTTGTATTCATGCCATTACCATGATTAATACAGGAGTACTGTTTTTGTATTCATGCCATTACCATGATTAATACATTCATGCCATTACCATGATTAATACAATTCATGCCATTACCATGATTAATACAGGAGTACTGTTTATTCATGCCATTACCATGATTAATACAGGAGTACTGTTTTCGTATTCATGCCATTACCATGATTAATACAGGAGTACTGTTTTTGTATTCATGCCATTACCATGATTAATACAGGAGTACTGTTTTCGTATTCATGCCATTACCATGATTAATACAGGAGTACTGTTTTCGTATTCATGCCATTACCATGATTAATACAGGAGTACTGTTTTCGTATTCATGCCATTACCATGATTGTAATCATTACCTTCCTGGTTTAACCTTTCACAACTTCCTTGATCTGACTCTGTTAGTGTTGTTTCTTAAACTTCCTTGGTATTTTTTCTGGAGATTGACATTTGTTGCTAAAATGTATTTATTTAAATATGGTTACTTTTGCTGCCTTACTGTTAATCTGTACCAGAATGAAAAAAAGCCAGAGCCCCAAGTGAAAACAAGCTGCCATGGTGGACATCCAGCATTAACAAACTTTACAATACATGCAAAAAATTGCTGTCCAAGAAAATGAAGGCAAGGCCCCAAGAATGGAAAAGCACCCTCCTCAACCGGCAAATAGGACAACTTGTCAAGTACTCCAAGGGCTCCATTGAGTCCAACTTGGCAAGTACTGCCAAGGATAACGATAAGGCCTTTTACAGCTACATATGGAACCTCAAAGGTATGATGCAAGCATGTGCGGAACTAGTGGCCAATGGTGTCACACACACTGACCCCGCAGAGAAAACAAACCTGCTGGTGGGTAGGTTTGTTGAAAATTTCACTCACCTATCCCCTCCTAACTTGCAACAAATCTTCCCCCAAACATCCTCCCCATCCTACATATCTGATAAAAGCAGGTCCTCAAAGCCTTGTCCAGTTTAAAAAATACAGCCTCTATGGGGACAGACGACATCCTAGGCTGTCTTCTAAACAGATTAAAACATGAACTAGTGTCACCACTAAGTACCCTTTTTTATCATAGCCTAACCACAGTCTTTGTTCCTGTGGAATGGAGAACAGCAACAGTTATTCTCCTCCATAACAGTGGCCTACTAACAGACCCCTAAGCCTGACCAGTCTCATCTGTAAGGCTATGGAACATATTATTATGGACCTCATAAATAAAGACATAGATGACCTCCAAACTTTGGTTCTTGCCCATTAAATCTGGTGGATTTCTTTGAAAATGTGACTAAGGCCATTGATGAGGGCAAATGTGTGCACACAGCATACCTCGACCAGGCAAACACTGCTGACACAATCCCATATTCAGACATTACCGATAAACTTTGAAAATTGAATGTAAACCCCTTTGTTGTAAGATGGGGTTACCAACTGGCTCACAAACCGGGCACACACTATCTAAGTGTATGAATACACCAGTAGACCTGTTACCATTGGGAGGCCATAGAGGTCAGTGCTGGTCCCCCTACTGTTTGGTATATATACTTACAAGTTCAGGTCAAAACTAAGAGCTTGTGGCTGACCAAGTTTGCAAATGACATTGCACACTACATGCAATTAGTGAATCTCCAAATGATGTCTGTATACTCCAGGAGGGTCTCGCACAGACCGACGACTGGTGTATTCGTCACTGTCTCAAACTGAATGCAAATCCATCATTCCCTTTGGTACAAACAATGTCCCTTCACACTATCAAATAAATAGCAATACCCTAAGTGCCCATGAAGTGATAAGGGACCTGGGATAACAAGTTGACTGCAACCTTAATTTCAACCACCATGTGTTTACTTTAGTAAGGAAAGGTTTCTATGTACTAGACTTGATTAGTAAAGGCATCACCCTGAGAGCAAAAAAAAAGTTATAACCATGATATACTCTGCACTTATCTGTCCCATAATTGAATACAAAGGCCTGTTTGGCATATACTGTACTAAGCACCTGCAGAAATTAGAGACCTCAGAGGTTTATAACAATGATCAAGGGGGTCCAGCATGTGCCTTACACAGACCGACTAAAGTCCCTATCACTATACTCCGTATCATATAGACTTCTTAGGGGAGACTTCTGCTTGGCCTACAGAGCAATCCAAGACCCAAACCTAATGAACTTGTGGTATATCTGTAAATCAGTAAAATACAAAAGGCACCAAAACAAATCCAAGGCAGAAGGTTGCGAGCAGCAACTATTTTATTTGGTAAACCGATTTAAAGCCAAATCTTTTGTTAAATGTGTTACTTGAAAGGAGAATCTGTGAATCTCTTTTTACAAATGCCCTCCCCTACAATCCCCATGTTATTTGGTATTCCAAAGATGCACGAGTGTATCAGATGCCCCAAAGTGCCTAGTCTATGGACGTAATTCCATCATATACCCCAGTGCAAAATTTATTGACAAAGTGAATCTACATGGCGAAAAATACATTGTAAAGACTCTAGGTCTTTTTTTAGCCACCATAGAGAGAGCACATTTCGAGGAGGATAATGTAGTTTTAACAACTGATGTAAGGGGTTTATACCATGTCATTCCCCAGGATTAAGGAATTAGTATGGTGGTTGGTTGGTTACACACAAAAAGGGTCTCACAACAGGACATCGATCTATGTGAGGACCTGTTATAGCTGGTGTTTTTGTTTTTAACAGTAATTTTTATCTTCAGAAAACTGGGGTAGCTATGGGTTTCCCTTGTGGTGGAACGTTTGCTAATATAGTGATGGCTCAGTGGGAGCACCAATACGGTTTAGATCTAGAGTGCAAGGATAGACTTAAGATTTACACACATTACCTGGATGATACTTTTATTTTATGGAGGGGTGGGATAGAAAATATTGAAGCATTTTTAACATACATCAATAACATTTAGTAACTTTTTGAAACTTACATATGAATTTGACAGTGAGAAAATATTTATCTTACTTGGATGTCCTCCTAAGGACAGGAATAACCACAGATTTATAGCTACTATTTTTAGAAAACCCTCTCCATTTCAACAGCTACCACCCTTTCCATCAGAAGCAATCTGTGATGAAAGAGCAGTTGGTTAGAGCTGCTAGAATGGTCACCACAGATGAGGACTTCCATAATGAATGTGAACTTTTACTGGGTATTTTCCATAAGACAGGTTACCCTGACCAGCTGCTCGAGTAACTTAAGTTGGTGGTTATGAGAAAAGGAAATGCAGGATGGTATAAATGTATTCTAAAATTTGTTGACCCTGCTAAGATACAAGATATAGGGGTGGAAGTGGAGGGGAGACGTAATGGGGGACTTAATAGACTTTAAATGGGATATAAAAACTGGATGATTTGTGAAAATCCCTCTCTGAGAGAAATTGGGACAAAAACCCAGTTTTACATTTAGAAAAATGAGAACATGAAGAAAATTTTGGAACACACATCTAAAGAAAACCTGTATCGAGTTTGTCATCTGAAGAAATGTTGGTTCTGTTCCCAATGTAAATTCATTCTAATGTGTGACAGGTTTCTTATTAAAGGCAGTGAATTCAGTTAGGTCGAATTTTGACTGTAGTCCTAGGAGTGGTGGTCTATGCAGCATTATGCCAACAGTGGCAATGTTTTTATATAGGTAAAGCAGAGCATAGGTTGAAGGAAAGAATTTATGAACACCAGTATAACATCAACAAAAGGGACCCCAATAATGCCTTGGCAAGACATGTTTTTGACAACAAAAGTCACACACTTAAAATCATAGTTATAGAACAATTAAAGGAAGGAATGAGCAGAGGTCCACAGGTACAGTTATTGGCATTAAGCGAATTGTATTGGCAATTAACTTTGACTTTAGATGCCCATGGTTAGCCTGGACTTGAGTCTTGTTCCTCTGCCACCCTTTTGAAATTTATAGTCTTAACTAGGTAATGATATATAGAGGTAGGGGTGAACGATACAATAATACCTCTGCCCCTTTCCCTATGGGTTTGCACTTTTAAGCACCCTTTTATATTTTAAATGCACAACATATTAATAAATACAGCTGTTTATGTGGCCTTTATATTTAACACGCATTTTTTCCTCCCATTCAAGCTCCTTTAGGGAAATGACGCATGGCATAAATTTTATGTATTCTTTAATTGAATGCGCCTATTGCACACTACCATTCACTTTAATATCTTTTGCCATCTCACTGCATACATTGAATGTTATTTTTAGGTATTGGGTGATTTGGAGCGATTTTTATTATATATGATTTAATATAGTTGTGGCTTACATGGTTAAAGAATTACATACTGATTTTTAAAGATTTTTCACAAACTACTTTTTTATATATACACACAAACAATCTGTTCGATACAAAAACGTTTACAGTATTCTAGTTTGCTTGCAAAATTATACACAAGATGAAGTGCACTTAAATCTTTCTAGCACTAGATGGCATTGTGATACTACTTTGCCTAG
Organism: Protopterus annectens; assembly: GCF_019279795.1. Classification (NCBI taxonomy): domain Eukaryota; kingdom Metazoa; phylum Chordata; order Ceratodontiformes; family Protopteridae; genus Protopterus; species Protopterus annectens. Next base: position 538,673,015 of record NC_056747.1, on the reverse strand, counting down.
GAATGGATGGAGACTCTCCCTCTTGAAACATCAAAGGAAGTGTCATTCCTCATGGATGGGTGTATAAAAGTTTTGTAACTTAATTGTTTTTGTATTGTGATGATGATCCGATAAGGGACAAAAGCATTTAAAACCAAAACAAATAAATTACAAATATATTAATCTGTTTACCAAATAAAATAGTAGCTGGTCATAAACTTTTGCCTTGGATTTGTTTTTACATCTGTAAATCAAACAGGACTAGGGCTACCCATCCCATGGACCTAAATATGGCCTGTGACTTAAATAGGACATGCAGGAGAAGAGAGGTTTATCTCCTAGTGACTGCCATGCCTTTGGAACAGGCTTACCAATTAATGTGAATGAGCACCTCTGTGATGCTGTTCAACAGGAACCTGGATGAGTGGATGGAGCATAGTAAATTCTTATTGGGGATAGGGGCCACAACTTTCCTGGATATGGGCAGTCATCACTAAATACAATCCTGGCTATTGACTAGCATTTCTATAGTATTACATTAGGATGAAAGGCTAGGCTTAAAATGACCTCTGGGTCAATAGCCTAGTAATGTCCTATGATCGTATGTTAGCTGGTGATCTTTTTGAATTATCAAATGGGGTACCTTATTTAGTCAAGTAATTCTTTTTCTCTGGGGTCTTCAGATTACTAATGTACTATAAAGTTTCTCTCTTGATTATAGCATGGTGTCCTAAAATTAATTTTATAAAAACCCATCTTAAATCAAACATGCATGCTTATTGAAGAGACCAGTCTGTATACCTACTGTAAATGGTACATTTCACAATAGCAAAACACCCAATTTGAATTCATTTTCTCTGGCTCGCTGACCAGACAATTTAAATCTATTAAATACTTCCTTTTGCTACTGCAAGCAAAATAAAGTACAAAAGGATTAAAAAAAAAAAAAACCTCTGGCTCAGTGACGCAGATAAATCTCTGGCACCAGGGGCATAAAAGGCAACCTAATCCATGGCTGTGTGTGGATAATGCAGGATTTAGTCATGAATGACTAACTATGAGGGAGAAGCTCTTGGGATCAAACCACACCAGCCATTAGTAAATCCAGTGTTTCCGATACCAGTCACAAATGATTTCTGGTGAAGTATTGCATGTGCAATGTTCTTGTCATTAGAATTGAAGTTAATTCTCCCTGGTTTCACTGCTGTCCAATAAAAAATGGCACTTGGACAAGCAGCCCAGTAAGCAAAATATAAATAAATTGTACCTTTTATGTAGGGTTGCTGTTAGATTGGTGACATGCATTGAAGTAGAGGAGCAAGGTTGTTTGGCACTATGCCAGTTGGCCAGGATATTAAATTAACCAAATCAAGGTGATCAAAACTAGAAAACGAGCTTTAGTTTTCAGTAGAGGGGAAAAGCCTCCGGGGGGTGACCCTGAAGCCCCTCCAAAGTATAATCAGTTTTTCTGAGCATCTTTGTTTTAGCCAGCAGTGTATTTCAGTTGACTAGCATGTGTTTGCATGTCTGACTCCCAAGAAAGTAACTGAAGGATATTTGTGAATAAGAATTCTCTGCTAACTCTGTGCTTTTGTGAGTCATTTATTTTCCACATCTATGACTTGCACAAGACAGGAATAAGGAACATGCTCATGGTATAAACTCTTCATAAAGTCAACCTTGTGTTCACAATTTCACTGCTTGTTGATTCTTGACAGTGGTCTTTACTTTTTCTGTTGGAGGAATAAGCTGTCATGAGCTAGTTCTACAGCCTCCTCTTTGATTTTATCAATGTAAAAGGTAAATTTGTGTTGGTGTATGTTTCGACTGGCTCTGGTTAATTTTTAAAAGGCTGCAGAAAAGGGAAATCGTGCAGCACTCTTTGTTTCTGCTAAGTATGCATTTCTGCCAACTTTGTAGTTAAAGTGCATTGGAATTAAAACTTCATAAAACTTGTAAGTGCTGCTTTCTAAATGAAAACTTTCAAATCTAAGATTTTATTTTTGGGGTGATTTAGAAAATTAAAAAAAAATGCTCAAGAGCCCAGCCAAGATGGCTGCCCAAGCCCAAAGGTCTGGACAAAGCTTTCAAAAATATAAATAGATACTATACCAGAGAGAAGAAGCAACCCAGAAGGAAAGAGTGAGGAGGAACAAAAGGAGGAATGCATGGCTGCTTTTAAAACTGCAAGTAAGGAGAAGTAAATTGTAATGTTTGAAAGGTTAATCACAGCAGGCCAGATTGTGAGATCCTTGAAACAATAGAAGAGTGACAAAACAGTGTAAAAGCTACAAAGGAAGTTGCAGGATCTTGATGAAGATAAAGCACCAATTAAAACTGAACTGCAAGTATAGATTCATCGACTACAGGAATTAACAGACATTAGATTCATAGGAAAGTACTAGGCCAGCTGCCCTTGCTGGCCATTTTAAGGCTAGCTAATTTCCTTTTTGGTGTTAGGTTCAATCACTTGACATGTTTGTTTTTTTTCCATCTCGTGATTTATGACTATCCCTAGTGGGAATAAGTGGGGTCATACCATATATAATTAGATGCGACCTGTGTCTGAGATAAAGCTTTTGCCCATTAGTAGTGCAGGTGTCCATCCTGGGGTAGATTTTCTATTAACCATCCATAAATCCAAGTTTTACCTGAATATGGACAGTAATAACCTTTGTTTTATGTGGATGGGAACTCTGTTCTGAGCAGTGGTATTATCTGTGAGATATACCTGTCCCTCTAAACCTTTCAGTTGATGTTGTAGAAGATGTTTAGATCCCTGGACCAAGTATTTCTGATGCCATTTGACTTGTTGATATGCAATAGGTCCATCAGTGTTGTGTTGGAGGATGCCCTGTATGCCATACACAGGTCACCTCTTAGCAGTCTGTCGGATAATGAATATAGTGATAGGCCTCTGAGATGTAGCATGTAGGACATATTATTTAGGCATTGTATCCTTTTAATAAGTCATCTCTGTGGATGTTTATTATTTCATGTGTCTAGACGGATACGTGTCAAAGGGGGCATTAAGAGATTATTGGCCTAATGAAGGCTCAGTAAAGGGTGGGGAGGCAGTGATATCTCTAAATTTAGTCACTATCCCTTTGCTTATAAGCCGCACAACATAGAAAGTCTTTCTTCCAAAAGTCGACACATGTTGGTCAAAGGTTAGGTCACTGTCTGTGTAAGTTACCAAATCCTGGAATGATTAAACTCTCAGGGATGTATTGTCAGTGTGCTAGTTCCTTGGGGTAGATGACGTCCCAAAAGATACAATTATGCATATTTGGCACTTAATTTGTCCATGTTTCTGGCACCATTTATTTGTTTCAGACAAAACTTCCTGCAGAATGGCCAAGTCATTTGGTGATTCAATAACTATTTCTAGCTTGCAATAATCTGGAGACTTTAGCCAGGCCCCTTTGATATTGGCTTTCACTTCAGAAAAGTACATAGCAAACATGAGACGCTCCAGCACCAAATTCCAGGGGAGCTCATCCGGTGAATGGCTTCTCCATGGTGGAAGTTTCCCCCAATTTTATTTCTGTGTCTTATCTGTGAGCCAAATGGCAATTTGGCAGGTGATACAAGGGTTTATTTCCAGTTTATTTAGCTTTTCTACTATGCTTGAGTGAAAGATTGTTTAAACGCCTTTGCCAAAGTGAAGTATGCACTGTGTACCATTTTACCTTCATACATTGCTTTTGTGACTTGTTTTGGAGATCTTTCTTAAAGAAGTCCACTAGGTTGCATAATCATGAACTTCTCTTGACATATCCAAACTGAGACTTGTCTAGTGTTAGGTTTCCTATGTTCTTATTGATGAGGTCCATGATAGATTTTACCATGACTTTGCATATAAAGGTGGTCAGACTCATGGGTCTGTAATAGCCTGGGTCTATGGAAGGACTTCCATTATGCAGGGAATGACTGTAACCTTTCTTCATTCTCTTGGTATCAAACTTGTATGGGGGCAGGGGATGAACTGTTTTTAGGGGATTGGCTAAATCGTGACTAATGCTATTCAAGAATTATCCTGGGATATTGTCAGGACCCATCAATGCAGTGTTTTTAGCTTTGGATAGTGCTTTCAGAACTTAATCTTGTGTGATATCTGGAGGTGACCATCTTGTGGGATAAACAGAGGGAGGAGAGTGGGGTAAAGTTTGAGATGAATTTATCGGTTAGTAGGCTAGTTATATTTCCATCTACATTGTAGCTAACATCATTCACAATCAGCTCTGTGCATTACTACTGCATTGTGCTTCTGAGACTAAGACATTAACTTAAAAAGGCCTTTGGCTTGTGTGGATATTTTGCCTCAAAATAGGTTTTATTGGTTTTTGATAAACTTGTTCATTTCAGTTCTGGGAATTTCTTCTCTTATTGTTGGTCATATCGTAAAACTTGTTGACATTGTAGCACTAAGGGTGTTTTTGTTTTATAGTGCTTGCCCTGTGCTCTTATAGGGTACAGTTGTATCTGTTTGCATGCTGGTATAGTGTGGTGGTGTATATTTCAGTTTTTTTCAGCAGAGTTAGCTGGGTTTGGTGGATATTTGAAGCTTGACCATTTATCACACAGGTGTAGGTAATTTGTCCTAAAAATATTTCTAAACATATGTTTTGGTAGAAGGGGTATCTCTGGTTTCAGTCTTCTTTTGAACAAGACCACTTTATTTTCAGACCTAATAAGTGACAAAGATAAGCAAGGGGTAGTGTGAGATCCTCCCATATTACTAATGACATGATTAAAGGTACCCCCCCTCACAGTAGGTACTTTCTGAATATAAATGCAGTGGAGCAATAATTCAAAGTCCAGAAATCTCTGCTTGTGAATTAGTGGTGATGTAGTTTTCCCATTCTGTTGTTGGATAGTCTAGATCAGCTGGGAAATGGGGTTGGATTTAATATTCCGTGATTCCAGTTCCTGTATCTAGGCAGTGTGGAGGGAGGTGTATAGCTATCCAATATATAATTAAAGATTTTTCTGATGGTTATTTCAACATGAAGACTAATGCATTGTGCTACTTTATTGGCCTTGATATGAACATCATCTGGTTCAAGATTGAGACACCTTCACTTTTTTCCCTCCTGAGAAGGTAGGTGGTCTAAATGCATCAAATGTATTATTGCCCTGTACAACCAGAGTATTCGCTGACATTTTAAGCCATGTCTCAATCACTACACAGAGGCCTACATCCACCATGTGGAGGAGGGTTGTAAGGAGTGGAGTTTCTTTTTTAGGCTACTGGCATTGATCAGTAACAACTTAATATTATTAGCTTGCTTTATGTTGTTGGGTTTCTGGTTGGCATAATCTAAAAAGGAACTATGGGGTGGATACTATCTTTGCCAGTAAATGAAACCCTAGAGGGGAAAAATACAGTCTATACCTGGTGAAGCAGTGTGTCTGTCAATCGTATATTTCCAGGGTGACAAATACTCACCCTCCATTGAATGACACCAAGTATTGAAGTCAATTATTTTTTGCTCATAGTGTGGCATTACCTTTGAAGAAGGTAGACTCCAACTGAAGGCAAGGCTCGTACCTGTATGTGACACTCTGAAAGTTGCATCATGTTTCTCTTCATATAGCCCAAGTGGGTACATTTCCAGTCCCCAACACCCGTGTGTGCTATGACAGTCATACTGGTACTTGTTGCAACTGGACTTGAGTGTGTGATCTGATGAATCCTGGCATCAGACAAGCAACCAACCATCACTCTTTCCTTAGTCAACTTGGGAAGTGGTACAGATGTAACTAAAATGTTTGGATGAGTAGATTGCCTTGCAGGCTCAGCATTCATGACACTGGAAAAACTCCTGTTATGTAAAGTGGTAGGCTTAACTTGCTGAGTGTACTTTGCCTGCATTGTGTTTTGGAGTTCTTTAAGTTTCAGGAAATTAATGCATATGATGGGTTATATGTGTTGGATGACCTTGGTGTGAGGTGTAGTATACTGCTGACAGTTTTGGTATCAGAGTGTGCTACATGTGAGAGTTTTTATTATGTACAACTCTCTTGCACTGTGTTATGCTTGTGGTAGAGGATCGTCAGACTGCATGAGAATTCATACACTGTGTCAACTTACCCATATCAGGCTGGCTAAGGAAGCTGTGGTAAGTGCTTGTCTCTGTTTTTGACATGTATGACTCTTGGGGGTGAGTTAGGGATGACCATAACTGCTTAGCATTTGGTTTGTGTGGGTAGATTTGCTACTAAGGCATGGGAAAGTGCCTAGTTATTTGGTCACGGGAGTACTGCAGCTCAAGGTGTGTTTCTGTGCTTGATGCAGGTGGTCTGTGCCTTAGACTTGAATTTCTAAGGTTCCATAGATTTTGCAGGTCTTTCATGGAGGAAAAAGCTCTTTCAGAGACATTTCACTGTGGAGCAAGTCCTATGGCAATGGTGGTAAGGCGAGCTCAAAAGATGTATGACCGTAAAATTCATTGATGGAGTAGTAGCCTCAGGATAATTGAGAAAAAAAAAAAAAAAGAGTGGGAAATAGTGAACTAGAACAATTTGTAATGCAGTTACTACATAAGAAAGTTGTGATTACCTGTTAGTGTTTCTCAATTGTCTGTTAAGAGTGGGGGCAGCAGTAGAAAGCAGAACCAGGCATGTTTTGACATGTTTTCATTCCTTGAACAGCTGCATGGTTGAAATACCCTGCAATCATACCGTTCAGCTGTGCAGATTTTCGCAGAATGTCTAGATTTTTGCCTCCTATTTTTGGTCCAGTTTTCATTAAAATTGTGCTTTACGTGGCAAATCATTAAAGACTGAAGTCAGGAAATGACAGACACTTGTGTTTTGGACTTTAAACCCTTCAGAAAATTCATGCTAGTGCAAACCCTGTTATTTCAACTTGAAGTGTAAGAGCAACATTTAAAAATTGTCCCTATTTTTTGGCCTTTGAACCCACATTAATTATGGCTTTGTCCAAATTTTGTACCCTAAAAGGTTGAGGTATGCCTGCGATTCTAGCTGTACAGCAGGAAGGGGAAAGGTTCTGACTGTACGATGTCGAGGATGTTCAAAAGTTGATGCCTTAGACATAGGAGATGTGATGCAGAGACACTGGGAAGACATGCAACCTCAGATGCTGAAACCCCCACAGCGAAGAAAAGATCAGGAAATACAGAGGGGCCACAAATCACAAAGATAATCACAAGGAGATAAGAAAAGAAACATTATGGTGGAAGGGAAATGTGTAGAAGTGGTGTATCAAAAGGACAAAAGAATGCGAAGCCTCTTTCGAGGGAGATACAGACGCACAAAGAAACAGAGATAGGCAGGATAGAGACAAAGGAGGGCTCTAAGAAGATGGGATGACTGTACACTGGATGGCTCAGGTGACCTGAGAAGTTGATGTTTGCACAAATGAGGGACTAAAGCTGGATATAAGAATTTATGATGGATGGCAGAGTTGAAGAGTGTAAATCAGGACTACAGAAAGACTTGACCTCAGAAAGAAAGAAAAAAAGCAATAAGTAAGGTGAAGGAATGGACACAGGAAGGCAGGTGAATGGAAAGTGCCTCGTGGTTTTGGCGTCTTTTCAGGCCTGATAGTTGTTGCTGAAGCATCTACCAAGAGGAGAAAAGGAGCCACTTTTGTGATTTTAAGTATTTTCTTCTGATTTTTTTAAGTTTTACTGCTTTGCCGCTTACTTTTGGCATTTTCTGGCTTGCTAAAGTTTATATCTGTAACAGTAACAGTACTTGGAACACATCTAGAGTCTGTTTACTGCATTTCCTGTATTGCACTTAATTTAAAATCGTTTTTTTTCTCTAAAAACTGCATTTTACCTGATTTTGGCCTAGCACTCAAGTATGGGGTCATTTATTGCACTGTTGTGATTATTTTGCTGCTTGTGTATCTCTGCTACCTTTAAACTACAACAAAAAAAAAAAAAAAAAATCTTGCTTTTTTCCCACTTTCTGCAAGTTAAGAAAGTTCAGTTACAGATTTGTTGTTCTGAACTGTTTGGAAGTTTCTAGAAGGCCAGTGCTTGCTTGGGCTAAAGGGAAGTCTCTGTGTTCACCAGTGGGAGTGGTTAACACTGAATAGCCTGCCTGTCCCTGGAGGAGTGGTTACTACCTAGAAGCTGTAGTTTTATTGACCATTTTGGGTCAATTCTAAACTCCTTGATCTCTCTCTTAAAACCCTACAACTCTCTTTTTGCGCGGTTTTGCCCACTGAGCAGCGTCGGGCAGCGCCGCCTAAACAGGTTTAAACTATTCCAGGCTCCACAAAGTCTGCTCTTCACTTTTTCCCTTAGAACTGTTCAAACTCTCAAAGTAATCACTCTATTCTCTTTCTAAAGCCCTGCACTTGCTCAGCTCTTATAAGGAAACACTAACTAACTAAAGCGCGACACCCTCCTTGACTTCTCATAAGTATTAGACTCCCGATTGGTCCTTCCTGATCAAGTGAAAAATCAGTTCCCTTCCTTAATCTGATCAGTAAAAAAAAAAAAAAACAGTTCCCTATACTAATCTGGTATGTCCAAGGGTCAGTTTCAGGGTTACTCTCCAGTCCAGCTGGTGAATCTGGGAATTTTGAGGCAATGTTACAATTGCCTTATGTATACAGACAACCCTCTACTCCTTCCAACAAACTCTAATACATGTGAGAGATGCAGTTACACAGCCAAACTGGAGGCAGCGCTCTCTCAACCCAAGACTGGCACAGTCAGTCAGGAGGAAAAGGTAACCACCCACACCACAAATCCAGTCTCACACAAACCTATTGCATCTGCATACCCAACACATAAACACACAAAAACATACTCGGAGGCTCTAAATAAAAATCTGTCTAAACAGCAAAGACCTCCTAAGCAGATATCCAAGCAACAGCCACCCCTCAACAATACCCACAAATCACATATCTCACAAAATCAGTGTGCCTCACAGTCACAGCCCATAAGGCCAAACAACACACCAAATACACTTGTTATAGGGGGCTCTGTTGTCCGGCACACTGATGTCCCACTCACCAGACTGAACAAGGAGAAGGTCACTTTAAGCTGCCTGTCGGGTGCCAGGATCCACCACATAATGCAAGCACTCAGGTCATTCCAAAGCAAGTGCAAGTATGACTCCATCATTGTCCATGCTGGTGTGAATGACTGGAGATGTACCTCCCTGGACTACATGAAAAAAGACATAGAGGAGCTCTCTGACCATGTAGCCAAGGCTGGTATGTCCCTGACCTTGAGTAGCATCTTACCCTCACCAAGAATGATGACACAGTATAAAGACAAAATGATCAGTTTCAACAATTGGCTGAAGTATTGGTATCACTCAAAGGGGATCCAGTGTCTGTCAGCCTGGGATGACATGCTCGACCAGCCATGTTGCTTCGCTAGGGACGGCTTGCACCTGTCACCCTTAGGCTTTTGTATACTGGCCAAGGCTCTTGCCACCCCCATAGTGCCTTTTTTAGGCAAGGCTCAAAGGACAAACCCACCTCCATAGACGACCCAAAGATAAAAAAAACTAAAGGTAATGCTACTCAATGCCAGAAGTCTAAACCACAAGATGCACGCACTCGAGACACTCCTCAGTTTGGAGAAAATTGATGTCTGTGCAGGAACAGAAACCTGGTTCAAGGCTCCTGAGAGCACCCCAGCACTACTAGGTTATAACTCATACCATGCATTTCGGCCCCAAAACTCGGACCGAAGCACAAAAGGAGGGGGAGTATCTATATTCATCAAATATACCTTCACCTCCAGGTTAGTGGCACTGCACGAAGCATCGGAAACCATCCATGTGCAACTAACAGTGGGCAAAACTGCCTTTCAGTTTGTAGCCTGCTACAGAACAACCTCCCTATTACAGGAACCCCACTTGGCATTCCTGAGAACACTGGAGAATATGAAGGTCTCTCCAAACACTATGTTATTGGGTGACTTCAACTACCCAAACATTGACTGGGAAAACTACTCAAGCCCAAACACCCTCGTCCAACGGTTCCTTGAATTTATAAACTCTAACGCAATGGAACAACTGGTCATTACTCCCACAAGAGGGAACAACATATTGGACCTGGTCATCACCAACATGGGGACTCTGTTCCACACCAGAGGTAAACCCCTCATTGGTAAGATCAGACCATATTTCCCTGGACATCCATATCCCATCCCCCCCCCTCCAGCCAAGGAAATCACTGTAAAGAATTTCTCCAAAGCCAACTTTGCACTTTTCAAGACTGAGGTGGAATCCTTCAAACCCCCTGGGCCAGAGGATAATACAGCCCAATCCACAGAATCCTTTACAAATGCATTCTATGAGCACCTGCAGGAATGCATGGATCATGCTATCCCAAATAAAAGCAAGACTCACTCCTCTAAAAACAGGAGACCGGTCTGGTGGACCCCGGCCATAAATAAGCTATACAACAGAAGAAGGAAGCTACTACATGACAGAGCAAAATCTCAAAAGGGAAGGCATTTCTGATCAGTATTAGCAAGAAACTTCGATCCCTCATAAAATCATCAAAGGCCAGTTTCGAAAGAAAAATTGCCCTAGACACTAAAGATGATCACAAGGCCTTCTTTAGTTATGTCAGAAACATGGGCGAAAACTCCCAGATATGCTCTGAATTGTTGCAAAACGGTACAAAATATACCGAACCTACAGACATAGCCAACATCCTGGCAGACAGATTCAGTGCAAACTCCCCTCCCCCCAAAGGAGCAAACACCTATCCCAACTGAATGTAACCTCCCTGACATCACAGATGAAAGCTGCCATCTCCAAAGCAAAAAACACAGCATCTATGGGACCGGACGGTGTCCCAGGCTGTGTCTTACACGAGCTCAAAGAAGAACTGAACCCTCACATTAAGTCACTGTTCAAACTTAGCCTTACTACAGGATATGTACCCAAAGAATGGCGTACAGCTAAAGTGGTCCCACTCCACAAAGGTGGTGCCACAACGGACCCTGGAAACTATTGCCCTATAAGCCTGACTAGTCTGGTCTGTAAAGCTATGGAGCGTATTATCATGGAACTCGTAAACAAAGACCTTGGGAGCCTCCAGACACTGGACCCTACCCAATTTGGCTTTAAGGGAAGATCTTGCCTCTTAAACCTAGTTGATTTCTTTGAAACCATTACCAAAGCCATAGATGAGGGCAAGGTAGTCCACACAGCCTACCTGGACCTTGCAAAAGCCTTCGACACAATACCCCACTCGGGCATCATAAATAAGCTTACCATCTTAAATATCAACCCCTATATCACAAGATGGGTTGCAAACTGGCTCAGAGATAGAACCCACATGGTCAGAATCGCAGGTGCCATGTCCGAATCCAAACCAGTTACAAGTGGCGTCACACAGGGCTCAGTTCTGGGACCTCTCTTGTTTGATATATACTTCTCTGAGGTTCAGGCTAACACGAGGGGGATTATGGCTGACAAAGTTCACAGATGACTGCAAACTGGGGGCCATAATCGAATCTCCAGCTGACACAAGCATCCTCCAAAATGGTCTCACAGAGACTGATGCTTGGTGCCAGAGCCACGGCCTCAAACTAAATGCTAAAAAGTGCATAGTCATCCCCTTTGGGAAAAACAAGGTGCCCACAAATTACCACATAGGTGGTAATCCATTAATCTCCTTTGATAATCACTTTGCCAAAGTGGTTAGAAAGACCTTCTATATAGCCCGCCTTATCACAAAAGGGTTCGCATCTAGATTGAGAGGTCATTGTGCCCCTCTACTCATCACTCATCAGGCCCATAATTGAATACAATGCCCCTTTTGGGATGTACCTTACCCGACACCTGCAGCAACTGGAGAGACCCCAAAAGTACCTCACCAAGAGGATCATGGGCTACAAACAGATGTCCTATGCAGCTCGACTAAAGAAACTCCAGCTCTGCTCAGTTGCTTACCGCCTACTCAGAGGCGGTCTATGCCTGACGTACAAAGCTATGTCAAACCCAGAATTAATGGACATGCTCCACCTCAAAAAAATCCAAGTCCCTTAGAGCTACACGCTCCAGGGACCTAAACCTCACCACAAAAATAAATAGGACATGCTGGAGGGACAGATTCATTTCCCAGAGGCTCCCCTCACTCTGGAATAGAATCCCAATTCATGTTAGACATAACCCCTCGCTGACACTCTTCAAGCGAAATCTGGACGCGTGGATGGGAAATAGCAAATTCACCCCTGGAATCTCTCCTGTGTCCCTGCTAGACAGAGGCACAGTAAACTAATCTTAAAAGGGTACCTTCTGTGACCTACTTTACAGAGGCACAGTAGGCTAATCTAATAGGGTGGCAGAAGCCAAATACACTCTGGCTAGGCTTATAACTGCCCTAGGGCAGATAGCCTAGTATCTACCTATGAACCTATAAGTATTTAATGAAACAAAGCCTTGAATTGTTAAACATGCCTCAACTTGTGAAACATGCCACAACAAGTTGATGAACTGAATAATTTTTAATGTGTAATGCAGTCAAGGGAATAAAAGAGCAAACTTCCAAAGTAAGAAATATATTATTGATGTCCAATAAACTGCATTAAAGTAAGTTTAATGTCTAAATATTACAAGAAAACAAAGCACTGCGACCCTTCTCATCTGTAGAAAATGTATAAAATATCCAAACAAACAGCAACAGGGTCAGCATGACAAAAAGCATAAAATAATTTATTGGTAACAGGATAAGCGCTTTCAGGAAACAGTTTCCTTCATCAGATTCTACCATTAACTGACATGCATATAACTATATATACTTTAAAATATCATAAGCCAATCAGCAGAACTCAAATGGCCCATGCAATTTCCTGGTGAATCACAGAAAAGCAGATGTAATTTCCTGATGCATCATAACACATTCTCAATACAGATAAAAATATGCATATGTTAAAACAAACTAAAATATATGTAAAATATAAAAGCAGGCAAAAGACATAACCATAACACACACAAATTGTGTAAAACTTCATAAATGTGTTTAACATAACCAGATCAGTCTTCGAGCTTTCAGCACTGGTTTTAAAGGAATAAAAGCATTTAAACCTGGCAGAACATGCGCACATAGTTCTGCTAACCAATATGTTTCCCTTCCCTCAGTGGCATTTTGCAAATCTCCACCCCGAATGTTACTATTGATGGTGCCATTAGCCATAAAGGAAAAGCTATGATCAGAGTAAAGTGCTACATGTTGAAATAAAGCATTATGTTCTAAACTGTTACGTATAGCAAATTCCTAGTAGTGCATGTAGTATATCCTTTGTAAAAATCCTTGTGTGTGCTTGGATGTGAAAATTTGTTTAAAGTATTTATAAAAGGAAATGCTTTCCATCTTTTACAAGGGTATGTACCTTTGTTTTCTGATGGAAATCTAAAACTACGTATATTGGTTGGTCTGTAACATAACAGATCTTTCAAATGACTGTTTCTCTTTATAACTAAAGCGAGGTACAGAACCAACTATATTCCCTATCTGTTCATCCACTAAAAGCATTTTCCAATTGTCACGTATAATGGTACAAATATATCTGTCACTATTAAATCTATGTAGGACCCTGACATGAGGGGCTTATTGATTGTTGGCAGGCCCAGCTGAGAACCGTGGTTTCACCTTATTCCTGTGTACAAACATCTAGCTCTCCAGTGCTTGCATACATCTCCTTTTCCTTATAACCACACTCTATCAAGTTCTGGACACTTTTGTCTTTCTGTGGCAGACAATTTTCTTCATTACTGCATAATCTAGAGGTTCTTAGAATTTGATACTTGACCATGTTTTGTAAAACATGTGTAGGGTGCATGCTGTCTCTAACAAGCAAGGTATTCCTTCAGCTAGATTTGCGAAATAATGACGTGGTCAAACCTGCCTTCAGCATCTAATTCTAACTTCACATCTAAAAATTCAATACATTTAGTTTCTACATGTGAAGTAAATCTCAAAAAAATCTGTGATAGACTCCAAGTATGTTAAAAGATTGTGCAGCTGTTCACTACCTCGCCACAAAAGTATCATGTCATCAACAAATCTGCGGTAAAGATAATACCTGCTCATACAATGGATCATAAACATTTATAACAAATTCATGCTTCCACTCTGCCAAGACCAAATTTGCATAACTGTTAGCGCAGGCTGTTCTCATGGCAGCACCCCTGCACTGATGGTATATCACATCATTAAAACAAAAGACATTGTGCAGAATAATCGTCAGAAAATGACTAATACATGTCATAACATCTTTCTCTAAAAAAAAAAAAAAAAAAAAGAACCTCTCATTATAATGACAAAGTCCAAACAATGTCAGTGGGCATAATTGTAAATAAACTCTCAATGTCCAATGTTACCAAAACGTAGGAAGTATCAACAGTCAGGGTACAGTTGTTCAAGAAAATGTGCTGTGCCTTTGAGTACAGTAGAAGTAGAGTCAACGACAGGTCTAAATTGCTGTTAAACCCAAATAGACAAGGGTTCAATGACCCAACCATCACCAGTTACTTTGGGTCTGGGGGGGGGTGGAATTTTTGTGCATCTTAGGTAGACCTGTGATGCTAGGTAGATTTAGATGTCTCAAGTACTCATAAAGCTCAGCAGAAATAATGTTTGACATAAAAAGATCATGCGAGTCTTTGTTTACATCACTTAGCTTATTCACCTTTGATCTATTCCGGGTGGTGTATGCTGCATCTGCATGTAGGAAGCTGGAGCGTGATTACTCTGATTTGACATCAGAGAATATTTTTGTATGGCCCAAATGGGAACCACGCAGGACTGAATCAGTGAATGAGCATACAGCCTTGTCACGAGATACATGCACGACTGACTATCTTCAGCATCCAGCTGAAACAAATGGTGTTTAGCTGGGATCTTTGCAAGTGTTACTTATATGAAGTGCAATAAAAAAAAAATGTCCAAACGGCAAAAGGTCTACTGATGTTAATTAATGTTCTGAATCTGCATGTTTGGTTAGAAATTTTCAAGAAAACCTGAAAAAGTGAGTGCATAAATTAAATGTAAATGAATACCCATTAAAAGGTTTAAAACATTACATCAGTTGCAATATTTTAATTTGACAAAATATTTGAAACCATTACAGACAAAATACATGTGTTGTTTTGAAAGTTACTCTGGAATTCTTGTGTGGTTTTTTGAAAGTAAATAGTTTGGGTGTCTGCCTTCTGTTTCATCTTCCTGTCATTCTATTTTCAGTTGCTTCTTTGATTAGAACTTTTCAAATAATTCATAAAGTAATGGGAAAAACATGTAAAATAATCCCTTGAAATGATAAAAATAAAAGCAGCAACTTCAGTGTTAGCATGCTAGTTAGTAGAGCACTCCCATTTCATTGTCATGAGTTTATTTTGAAACAAGAATGGTCTTTATCATCTGAATAAACTGTCACATGCATCGGTTACCACTCATTTTAATAAATGGTATAAAGCATGGATTAAACATAATTAATACACTTTTTTCCACATTTTAGTGCCTTTAATGTAAATTGTTTAACTTGATTTGATGCTTTTATTTATTTACAAGAATAAACTTGACTTGGATACCGTAGTTTATTGCTAATTCTTAAAGAACCAGTTTTTGTTTGAGATTTGAGCCTGGAGATTAATTTTATAATAGTTTAAAGTTTTCCACTGATAATGCATTACTTGAATACAGTTGTACAAATTCAACAGTTTGTACATTTGAAAAAAGGAATGGAGCACACATTTCCCCCTGAATCCCATGCTCAACAAAATGAATGCACTAGATTTGGCCCATGTGACTAGATTTTTATTGTCAACATAAATACTTTGCTCAGGCCATATTGAAACAACTAATAAATATTGATTCATTGAAATAACCATGATGTACACACACAGTTCTCGGTGCAGTATCCCAATGAAATACTAGCAACCTTATAACATCCGTCAATAAACGACCAATACCCACTAAGAGCAGCATTAGCTACCACTCACTTTGTATATACAAGCTGCAAGGAAGGGGGGGCCCTTCCTCCTTTATTCAGAAGGGAAAAACCTTTCTACCCCAACTCCTATAAAACATATCTAGCATTTTAAAGTTGATGGGTATGGGTGGGTGAGCTGCTAACCTCCATGTCAGAAAGACTTCAGGATACCTTAACTTAGGAATATACAAATATCCACCCATTCCTACTACCTCACTTCCTGCCCTTGCACATATGTGATACCTAGCTCTCTCAACTGTATTTATTCTACTCCCCTCCCTTTTTGCTAGAATTGAACCACTCCGTGACACTGCTTTATGCTCCTTCTCCTCCTGGCAGGAGTTGAGGGACTAATAAGTCTAACGGACCTAGTCTGTCCTTGAACACAATTGCCTACCAAATAAATGCAAAAGTAGCCAGTGTAACCAGATTGTATTGCAAAACGAAGTCATTGCATAGAAATATTGAACTCAAATTTGACCAAACACTAAATAAAAGCAAAACATTCAAATAGCTGCCATGTATGGACACTGTAGTAAAAACTTAACCCAGTATCTTAAGCAAATACTAAGAGTTGTAACACTGGTCATTAAACAAGCAAGTTCCACCAAGAGCAGCATATAAACCCCTAATCACTCTATAGAACAGCTGGGAGAAGGAAGGGAGAGAAAGGGCTTTCCTTACTCATAAAGGACAAACCTTTCTTCCACCCTCCTGGCTGACTCAAGGGCTGCCTGTTCCCTCCCTCCTTCCTAAAATGATTAAATAACATAGGACCCTCACTGCCTAAACTACAAATTCTTCATAAACAAGGATGAAACATCACATCAAACAAATTCAACCCAATGTCATTCAAAATGTTCTTGTACCAGGTTGGGTCCCTATCAACAAAATCTCCATGCACAAGCAGAGAACAACCTAAGGCAGGTGCTACCCTGTTAACATAAGTCCTAGCACCATGTACTGTCTTAAAACTAACAGGGAACCTCCAAACCAATCTCAGAATAATGGCCAAACAAATTAGAACCGTACCCCAGAAATTCTGCTTAACGAAAATAAGGTCGGTCTCCTAATCCATGTAGCAGCCTATGCTTGGGTACAATACCTACATCACTACCCCTTAAATGCATTAAAAGCTATGGAATTCTGTATTCTGCCTGCACCTCATCCAGCATACCAGTCAACTGATTCCAGTCCGTCCTTCGCACACTTGACATCAAATGGCCTGTACTGATGAATAATGACCCAAGAATATTCCCCTGAGCTTCACAGCTGCTCATTTAGTGCACCAGAAAATAAACAAGTTGAGCAAAATGGCAACTTCCTTCCTGCCTGTAAAAGAAAATGAGTAAATTCTCTAAACTTGCCTCAACAAGCCCCCCCCAATACCTCACTTACCTAATATATCACACAAATGTGTTGGATGCCTAGCTACCAAGCTTCTTTACAACTTCAATCAACTTTTATGCTGTGAAACTAGATGATTCCCTCACTAAGCTAAATGAATGATTACTTCTCCCGACTGATACCATGACTCCTCAAAACCTTCCTAAACATGTAGACAAACTGCCCAGCTGACACTGGCCTACTTATCCTGCCCTTGAAATGCCAATTACATGTGTTTATCGGACAATATTTTCCTTTTACTACCCCTACTCTCAAGCCACCAGCATCAACACTATACCCCAGTCTGTAATAAATACCACTTTTTGTCCTTTACGACCTTTATCTACTTTCAATCTATTAAAACAAATCACAATGTCTGTCTCAGTGATGCTTATGTCCCTCCATCCAAAGTTACTCAACAATTCACCAAGTTGAAAAGCTCCTACCTACATGAAAACAGACAGAAGACCTTACTACATACCTGACATAACAGGTTTATCCTAAAAACCTTTCAACAGTACCCACAACAACTGCTTCCACAAAGTAAGCCTGAAATTACTGACAATCCCAAAACTCTCACTTTCAGAATCAGAATACACTGTTTAGTAAAATCTCTAACACCTGAAAATATAGCTGTAGCACTTGACTGCCCATTGTACTCTAATGGTTCTCTCTGCTTCACCCACTTCCCACCTAAAAAATTACATATCTAGCCAATAACTGTACAGACCAGTTCTACTCGGAACTAAGCAAACTCTCTTTAAAGTCCATAAATGCTGCCAAAGCTACTGTACAAGTTTCCTAAGTTGACTTGGCCTAGGATTGCTGAACTAACCACCCTGTCCCTCCTTCCCAACTAACCTCACCTTGTCTGGCATGGTCTCTGGACTCACCTGTGCCCCTAGAAAGATCGCTCCAAAACCTGTGATACTGGATATGAGAGTATCTGCAAGTACATTCTAATCACAGGAATATTCTTGGAAGAAAATGCATGTTAATTCTGCACTAGTGCAGCCCAAACTTCCTCAGTAAATCCTGCACTAAAATCAGCTTGGTTGATAACCACAGCTTAGGTTTTGATGAAGCTAAATTGTCAGCAAAAGAGCCATTCTATTATTCCCTTCTTTTTACCAAACCATGGTAGGTCACCTAAACGGCCATTAGCTCAAAGAAAATGTAATATCCTGCCATCATTCAAATGGCCACTATGCTGCAAGGCCTTTGGCCTTGAATTATGCTTGCATGCATCAGTTTTTCATTGGCATCTGTGCATATCTGCAGCTTTTCCAAAGGGCACCCAGTCCTGGTAGGAAGACACTGTTAAAATGATGAAGTCTACTCAAATGGTCATGTTCTTCCTGACAAAATTGGACACACTTTAACCCAATGCAACATGTGCCTAGAAGCTCTTAAATTAGTGACAGATCTGTTTAAGGTGCTCCGCAGTTATGCTTGGCATGTAAAATGTATTAATTCCAATGCCTCCATCACATCTTTAACCCTAACCTTCTTTCTACTCGGCATACTTCATTTTGACTAACTTCTCACCCAGAAGGCAAAACCATCCTCATTTGGCATTCACTTCTAGCCCTAAGGAGATTAAAGCTTGAGCTTTCTCTTCCAGGGTACTTGCACTTCTTTGCACAGCTGCATGAAACAATGAACACCCTTTATGGCTGCTTCCTTCCCTCTGCTGACAGAAAATCTAAGTAATTCACCACCCTGAGACCTGAAGCCCACATCTGACTTAGCCAGTGCAAAGCGGTATTAAATTACTCAAATGTCATTAAAAAACTTCCTAAGTTGGTGCATGCCTGTGAAAGGCCGGTCATGCTCCTGAATGGAAAGCAAACAAACAATGACAAAATCTCAAGCCATGGATGAGAGCAACCCCAAACTGCATGTACAGCACCATCCAGAGAGGCATATTTTACCTTGGTATCCAGCTAGTCAGTGTAGGCATTGACTGAACTGCTGTCTGTAACGAGAGAGAGAGATGAAGAATAGAGCAGAATTTACACAATCTTTTTTTTTTTTGGTGGGGGTGGTTGACTGAGCTGCTGTCTGGTAACGAGAGAGAGAGATGAAGAATAGAGCAGAATTTACACAATCTTTTTTTTTTTGGTGGGGGTGGGCAAATAAAATTAAGACAACTTAATGGAAAGAAATAGAAGGATCTCAAATGGTCCTGAAACCTTACTATGCCTGCACTTTGTCCAACAATGCATGGGTTACACACTCTTTTCTTGACTGACTTCAGATTACTAAACACCTGCAAGCAATCTGTAATGCTCAAATTAATTCCCCATAGGCCATCCCTTGCTTCCCCCATCCCCCGACCCTAAGACCTTTTGCCCCGATTCTGATCTTAAATCCTTAACAGATCTTGAAAACTGGCCCTAACAGTTAATCTGGGAAATGATTTTGACCAGGTGTCCCCAGTAAGTCAGAAACAGAGCTGTTACCTGTGGCTCCAATGACATCATGACATTTGCCTTTCTTTCATTCCTTGATCTCAGCCCCCTCAGATTTTTTTTTCCTCCTATGGTTCAAAGGTACATACTAAGCTACTTGTGGGCCATTTTAAGCCTAGCCAATTTCCATTTTGGTGCTTGAATTAACCAGTCCCATTTGGTGTTACATTGGCCTTGCCCATTACATGGTCAATAAATATTACCCATAGTCAGAATAACTTGGATCAGACCATAAATAAATTGAAGTGACTCTTGTATGGGGTAAAGCACTTAGGAGATGCCCCTGTCCATTAATATTACAGGGGGCAAACCTGGGGTAAATTTTCCATTACCTAGCCATGTCTTTCTAGTCATTTGCTCCCAGTACCTTGGTTCCTTTACTGATTTTCTGTAATAAATTCCACCTCCCTCTTGCCTATTTTTTGCCTCCTAACTTGTAGTCTTTCCTGTCGGTAAAATGTTTTTTTCTCAATTCCCACACTGGATTAGTTCTTAAAATATTTTCTGCTACTTAGTAATAACCGCACAATTTTATATTTATAATTGTCCTTAAGAGCCTGCACCAAAAATGCTCTTTTCTCCTTATTTCATGAAATTGCAACACCATTTCTTTCTGCTTGGGTTTTCAAACTTCTCATTGTGTTGTGTATAGTCTAAATTGTGCAGTTTTAAATTATCTGTAAAAGTCTGATAATCCTATATCACTTTGTTCTATGGGGAGAAACAACTTATCACAATTAATGCTTGTCCTCTTTATTCTTCAATTATTTATTAAATGTGGTTCACAGCTGCTCCTTTAGTTTAATATATGCAGAACAGGAATATTTTTAAGGGACTAGAAACATTTTCCCTGTTTGTACTTGTATGATGTATGAGATATTTATATATATATATATTTATATATATATATATATATATATATATATATATATATATATATATATATATATATATATATATATATATCCATATATATCCATAGTCAAGAGCTTCCAACTTTTCAATGTATTACATTTTGCTTGATATCTTGCAACATATCCAGAGCTACCATAATAGAAACATTTAAATCCATATACCTAAATACCATTTCATTCAGGGGAACATTTTACTGGTATATGGCTTTGTTTTATAGGTTTATAGGTGTGTACTAGGCTGATGGCCCTGGAGCCTTTACAAGCTTAGCCCATAGAAATGCCCTGGCATCATGCCACCTGACGTTGGCTCCAGTGCCTCCATCAAGTAGAGCCACTAAAGTGATCCCCGGGGTGAACTTTCTATTACCCATCCACTCATCAAGATTTCTCTTGGAGGGGTGAGCAAGGTGCTCTGCTTGACATGTATGGGAAGTCTATTCCAGAGCATGGCAGTCTTTGGGTGAGGAACCTGTCCCTCCAGCATGTTCTGTTGATATTGGTAATGAGGTTGAGGTCTCTGGAGTACGTGATGCTGAGGAATTGGGATTTCTTTAGATGTAGCATTTCTAATGGAGCTGGGTCAGGCATGGTTTTGTAAGTTGAGCAGAGATCACCTCTAAGTAGGTGCTATGAGACTTAGAATAGCTGGAGCCTTAAGTCTGTCCAAGTAGGGCATCTGTTTAATGCCTATGATCCTCTTTGTGAAGTACTTCTGTGGCCTCTCCACCTTTTGCAGGTGTATAGTGAGGTACATGCCAAACAGGGCATTATACTCTGATTGGTCTAGTGAGGGAAGAGTAGAGAGAGACGTTGACCTCTTTCTTCCTGGATGTAAAATTCTTGGAAATGAGATGTGCCACATAGAAGGGCTTTCTGACCACAGTGGCAATGAGATGGTCGAAGGAGAGGTTGCTGTCAACCTGTGTCCCCAGATCTTATAACACCTTAAGTGTTCAGTGGGCTCCCATCGATGTAATTAGCGGGAACTGAGTTTTTACCAAAGGAGGTGATTACACATTTTTGGCTTTAAGCTTAAGGCCATGGTTTTGACACCAGTCATTGGTCTCAGTGAGGCCTTTCTGTAGGATGTCTTTATCACATCGGGAGTTAATAAAGGTTCCCAGCTTGGTGTAGAGCAATGGTCGTCCATGTTAGTAATAACCAGCTTGAGCATGTTGCTCCCTCTAGTGGGGGTCAGAATTAGCTGGTCCAGGGCATTGGAACTGATGAATTCCAGAAAGTGTTGGGCCAGTGTATTGGTACTTCAGTTTTCCAGTTGATGGAGGGGTAATTGAAGTCTCCTAGTGAGAGTGTGTTGGGTTGGACCTTTGATAGATTCCAGGGTGCTTAGGAATGTAGAGTGAGAGTCTAGGGACATGGTTTGGGACCTATAGCAGGCTATGACCTGGATTGCCGTCTTCCCCAATGTTATCTTCAATTAATTTCTATCCTGAAAAACTAGAACATTTTAAAATGTTCCAAATTACTGAAATATCCTTTTCTGGATTTATTAAATACAACAATTATATCTGCAAATAAGGCTAGTTTTTTTGTGCCATAACAGTTATCCCCTTGAATTTGTAAGACCCTTAATTTCTTTGTTGATAGTCCTAAGTATAAGGCAAATAAAGGAGAAAGACAACACCCTACCTGGTTCCTCTGTTCAACACAGCTTGCCAGAAAGGAACCCTCCAACCTTGACTCTTGCCTCCATCCTTTTCTATATCTTCTTTCTATATCTTCTTACTAACCCTATTATTGTATCAAAAATCTCAAATACTGCCATTGCCCTACTCAAAATCCCAGCTAACGCTATTGCATTCCTTTCATGTATTCAGAGCCACCAACACTACTGGAGCTTCTTGATCTCTGTTTCCCTTTGAATTACTGTTAAAGGCTTGCTTCTCTTCCACAAAATCCCATCGATCCATTTCAGTATTTTTAGCACTTCAGCTATTCTCTTAGCAAGTGTATATATATATTTATGCTTTAAAATCATGGTCCAGAATATAAACTTGGTTATAGGAAGATGGATTTAAAGGGCATTTTGCCTTTTTGAGTAGTATAACCAGCACAGCTTTCTTTCAAAATGCTGGTATTGTCCCTCATTTTAAAATATTGTTAAACAAAACCTTCCAAATATTCTCACTTTTTTTTCCTCTCCTAACTTCCACAGGAATACCATCTGTTACTGGAGAAGTCCCTCTTGGTGGATTATAAATTATCATTTTTATCTTCTCCCCTCCTATGTTTAATTCTTGAGCCTTCTCTTACACCAACCTTAACATGTGTCTTCTGTGAACATTTCCATTTTTGTATTTTCTTGGCAACCCCCCCCCCCCCAATTCCTGTGCTCTATACAGATTTTTGTAGAATTTTTAGCCATTTCAAATACTATTCTAGGCTCCCTAAGTTTTGCAACATCCCATTCTTTTTTGTTGTTGCCTAAATAATTGTACTAATAGTTTTTATGCTTTTGTGTTGTTGTTAAGAAAAATAAAACTCCTTGCTTAACAGGCTCCTTTTTAAATTTGTGCATATTTTTTCCAAATACTTGCATTTTCCTTTTAGCAGTTACCAGTTGTTTACCTTGTTCCCTGAGATTCCCTAAATCTTTATTTTAGGTGCTTTAACCTTTAATCTCTCTGAATAATTCCTGAAACTACTTTCCTATAACTGTGCATCTTCCTCATTCCTATCATATTTTTAAATTTCATTTTTATTTTATCCAACTCCCCAGCTGTTTCAAAGAAATTTGTTTCCCAGCTACTCTTGAATAATTTAAGATCCACTCATTTTTAACTTTTAGGTAGGAAAGCATTAGTGCCTCATTTTCTTCTTTACCCTGAATCTTTACCTTAATCTTTACCCTGAATCTTTACCCTGAATCTTTATTTGTGTCTGGTCAGAAAAAGTTATTGGATGTATTTGAAAAATTTCAATTCAGTATCCATGTTCCTGTGAAATGTAGGTTCTGTTCAGTCTAGCCCAGTTAATGCAACTTGGAGAATAATATAAAAAATCTGTCTAGGTTTCTGCTAGTAATTTTACATCTTCCATTCCAAATATTCTCAAGTTTCCTCAGAAACTCTGTTATAGTTTTTCTTCTAGGTCCTACTGATAAATTCTCACTATTGCATATCACGTTTCAGTACCCACCCATGAATAATCCCTGCTGGCAGCTGATTACTATTAAGGAGATTAAGAGAATTATGGGAGAAATAGTTTTTGGTGGAAAATTAAATGCATAACAATGTATTTCCCTTCCCATCCAATAACCCGTGATCACAAATCTACCCTTTCTCCTTCAGCTCTATCACTATTATTACGCTCCTTTTCATTGTCCCCAATACTCTGCTGAATAACCATTCTGAAGTCCTTTTATTTGTCAAATGTGCATACTCCTTTCCAAGTGTCTTAATTGCTATTTGTACCCTGCACTTGTAAATATAGTTCATACCCTTTCTTGGCAATACCTAGAATGCCATTCAAGTTCCATGATATGTCTGATAAGGCAGTCATTCTGATAAGATGCTATTTCTTTCATATATTTTACATAAGCTTTTTCAGTATATGTCTCGAATTGTAAGTTACATGCATGCAGTAATGTTTGGCGGGCTGACGATGTATGCAATTGTAGCTTCTTGTCTTCGTTTAGAATCTCTTGTTACATCTCCCCAAACTTTTTGTTTCAGTAAAATCATTCAAAAATAAAATGTATGTTTTCATTTTTAATCCTCAATCCCCTTTAACTTGCAGCAGATGCATAACTGTAATAAATTTTGCAAAAATATTACCCCTCTTTATATGGGAAGATGCCCCAGATAGAGAGCTACACCTACAGACTTCACATGTTCTAAAGCTGGTTTTAATCATGCTGGAAAAGCATTCGAGTCAGTGTTCCATCCTGCACTCACTGCAGCTTTCCTCCCAGATATAACAAACAGCTTGCATAATCGCACCTGTACTAGGAATACATCTGCTTGTATTCCCTTCAGTGTAATGGACTCGATTTTTGTTGCGCTATTTCATGCTTCTCCTTTAAGTATGAATTACAATGCTTATCCATAGAAATAACTCACATCATGGTTCAGTCATTTCCTGATTTAATTTTATCTGCCTGCAGAAATTGCATATGCCAAGGCAGAACTATGTCTGTATATAATGAAAGTCTGCTATTGTTTTCAGAATTGTATAACATAGCCCCCCCCCTCTAATTGAGATGAGCTATCATTTTATATAAATTTTGTGTGTAGTTCTACGTTTGCATAGCATCAAGGGACCTGCTGTAATGTACCTAATCAGTTAATGTCAACATCTTCTCCGTAGCAGCCAAAGATCCAACATTATGATGCTTATTTCTAATCTTTAACTTGTGACCAAATAAACCCTACATTACAGCTTTAACATCACTAGCATTAATAACAATCACCAATAAAACTCTCCCCATCTTAAATTAAGTACCACTGCTTACTATACAGATTTACTTGACATCATATCATGTAGTTTATTCAAGAAGTTTGTTATAAATATTACAAAGAAAAACTTATAGTTGCATCTTGAGTTTCCTTTATTATCTTTCTAAACATTTAATGACAAAATGGGGAAACTGCATTTTTCAATCGTCCCACCATTTTAAAATTGCCCATTAACTTCCAATAAGCGACCCCCCCCCCTTTGCTATTCACTTTTTGCAGCAGCACAGTTTTCATGTCGGAACTACATTGTGTATCTTGTAGAAATGTCACTTTAAGATTCATCCATTTATTATTTTCAGATGTTTGCCAGGCCTTTTTATTATCTTGATCACCTAACTGTCTTGTTCAAGTCCAAGGTACTCCTGTTTTTCCTCACTTGCTAGCGCATTTTTTGCTGAGTAAATTCTATTTCCTGTTTTGCGTGAAGAGTGCCATTACTCAATAAGAAATCATCTGAAGACAGCTAGATATAGGAACTTGAGTCTTACACCTGGCTCTGACATCCTCTGATTACAAGGATGAAGTCACTTTTTTTTTTTATTTTTCATTCATAGCGTACCAGGCAGAAGAATCATTTTCCACAAACACTCTGGTGTCCCCAATTGATAATACTTTACCTTTCTTGCATAATTTTGTCAGGAGTAGATCTTTTTGTTGATATGACTGCATATTTACTACTATAGATCTTGTCTTTCTTGTGGCCAAATTTGGAGCACAGACAATCGTACACCCTTTCTATTAATGTCCTGCTGTGGATAACCATCCAGTTGCTTTTTTTATGCTTTCATAAATTATAATCTGTTCCTTTTAGTTTCTTTGGCACAACAGAAAATATCAGTTTTGCTGTATTAGCTCTGCTACATTTTTAAACAGTCCTCCTTCAAAAGCCTCATATTCAGCCATTATTTCATTCATTTCATCATCTGACTGAAGTTTTATCAGCGCATCTGCTTAACAGCTGCAAGGATCTACCCCATCAAAGTTTCCCAATTTTTTTTTTCTTTTTCCAGAGTTTTGTTGCTGACATTATGGCACTATAATGAATAACTAGTAACTGAATTTTACCTAATTACTTGGGTTTTGATGGCTACTTTTTAGAGTTTAAGAGCTGTAATTGACCTGTTGATCCATGCACAGCCATCTTGGAAGTACTTGAGCAAAACTTTTGACCAATGTGCTGACAACTTCGTCATAATCATCCTTCATGACTTTTCAAGTCTATAAATATTGAGCTAATAATCAGACTTCATTCTCTATAGTGTTGATGTGGTGCTCTAGTCTAGCACCTCCATACAAATTTGAACCAGTGCTGTTTGCTACCAGATCCACAATGCCTCCCTCTGTTCAAATCTCCTACTAATGGCAGAGTATACCTAGCTCACTCCTGACAACTTTTTTAGGTTGAATATTACTACATCAACTTGCTAACCATTGAAGAGGCCATCACAGCAAAGGTGTTCAGTGGTATTCTCAGCAATCAATAAAAGATTACCTACATATTAAAAATACTGTTAAAGCTTGCCACAGAATTGATAGGTTGTACAAACCCAAGACCTTTTTTCATTGCACTACAGGGCACATTTTATATTTACCACCATCTTCCCTAGATTATTTAGCTGTGGCAAAACTTTCTGCAAGTGCATAATAAAATAGCAACATCTGCATTAAGTCATTATGGAAAAAGTCATGGTTACCTGTCTCTAAGTAGCCTCACCAAGTTAAAATTTAATCTCTCTGGGTAGAGGTTTCACTTGTAAGATTCCAATACTCCTATATTTACCTAACACTGTCAAAATGCAGTATATGAAGGTGATCTCATTGTGAGTGCAAGTCATATTTTGGAAAACTGGATTAGGTTCTTAAAAAAAAAAAAAAAAAATTTGTTTGCTCAAGATTTCTTCTGGCTCTATTTGAACCATGTATTTAACTCCTCCCACAACCTTTGTTAAATTCCTGACATGAAAACTTATAAGACTTCTAAGAAAAAAATGATGCAGGGGTTGCTTAGGTAATTGTGGAACCACTGAAAAGAGTAACACATTTTTGACCTTCAGATTACCCACCATGGATGATTTTAATGAGATTTTTTCTATCAACTTCAAATGTTTCTGCTGTGTTTATTTTATAACGTGGTACATGCCTCTGTCTGATCATTATTTGGAGAGATTACCTCCCTGCTCCTTTCTCACCTTGTTAAAGATGACTTCTACCTAAGATTTTGTTTTATGTATGATGCTTGTTTTATTACTATTAAACTTGAAGGAATTGATTCTTTATATGTTTAGTAATATTGTTTATTGAAAATACTTCCCAGCTGGGTCCTCTGTTAATTTATGTGCAAATATAGTGTAGTAAAACTCCCCCTTACTTCGTAGTACACTTGTATAGAAATGGTTGGCCCTTTTCATCTCCCTATCATTAAAGTCCAAAACTTACAGGCCCAATTTTTGTTTAAAGTCCCAAGCATACTAGGATGCTGGAAGACCAAAATGATAGCTGGGGCTGTCGTGATCATGCAGGGGTTAGGAATGTTTTTTTCTGTGCACACATCCAATGGCTTGGAAAGTTGTGTAGTATCTGTATCTGTTAGGCTATAAGCAGTGTGAGTGCACACTCCTGTGTTCCCACTATATTTTCTGCTGCTGTGCTTGCCCATTCCCTGGAATATGCATAATTTCTGAGTCACACATTGCAAAAGATGCAGCATCCGGAATTTCCTACATATGAAGCTCCTGCACATGGAACTCTGCCTTTCCCTCCTCCCATTTATACCCTTCCTGAAACATACCCTTCCTGAAACATGTTCCATTGTATGTGCCACAATATCTGTGCCATACTATAGGCTATTGAAGCCTTTAATTTAGTTAATTCTCTTCACTGGCTGCATTCCTGAAAAGCTGCTGTGATGCTGTTTGTAGGTGGCCCACCCAGCCTGGTTACTATAGACCACAAAGTTTTATTATCCTGATATGTAAAGTTTCAAAGCATATTATCTCAAACTTCATTAATCTGGACATTGAAAATCTGTTAACCGTAGACTCTCCACAATTTGGATTTGTCAATGGAAGGTCCTGCCTCTGTAATCTCATTAATTTCTATGAAAAAAATCACCAAAGCAGTAGGTAGTAGTCACATAGTTGGCCATTTCCAGGTATGCTGTGTCAAGGCTTTTGAAAATGTTCGTCTTGTAGACTATACTGACAACTTGTAAATCTAACTGACAATCCTTGTACTGTGGAGTGGATAGGTGACTAATTATCTGAGTCACAGGTACCAATTCTAAAAGCAAAAAAAAGTTCAGTGGTACACCACAGGTCTCAGTGTTGACCCTTCACCTCTTTGGCATCTGTTTCTTGCACCTTCAGGCCAATATTCTTGGCCAGTGGTTCCAGGCCAATGGTTATCCGATGACTGTAAATTTCTAGTGGTTGATCTTCCACTCATTGCTCAAAAATGAGTTATACCACCTTAACTGATGCAAGGTCTGTGGTGACAAATTAGATGTGAAAAATGTAATCTAGTTTACCTTCTCGTTTGTTTGCTGTAAGATTTTTCTGGATTGTTTGGGGTTGGTATGTTAATGTTCGTATAAAGAAGGTATCGTATTCTGTAACAGATGTGCAAACTTTCAAGAAAGGTTGTATGTGCATTGAACAGCTAAGATGACAATTTAGTCACTTTCATTAAATGGGCTTACACTAAGCAGTAGATGCATGTCTGATAGCTTCTCATCAGTGCACAAAATAATTTCACTTATTTTGGTTATTTTACTCATTTTGCATGGAGTGGTTAGTAAGGGGACAAGTGGTGACTAAAACAAATGTCTTCATTTGCACTGCATGGGTTTTTGGCTGTAAACACACAAACTCGTAACTTTACTGTCACCCTGTACATTAATTCACCCAGTTAGAATGTTGAATGGAGAAGACAGAAACTGGGACTGAAGTAGCACCTGGTAAGCAATGGATGGTTAAAAGATAGAACTTTTGTAGGTAAAATGATTTTTATTTCTTAATGAAGGGTACCTGAGATGCATGATTCTGCAGGCAGGATATGTCAAATGTATATTCTACATGAGAACAGCAATGGAAATATAAAACTGCAGTATAGTTTTAGGAGTTATAGACTAAACACATCTGCTGAAATAAAACCTCTTGTATTCCAGAAGACTAATGCTTTGTTGTGTTTGCCTTAATATTGGCTTAAAACTAATTACCTCACTGGGTCCAGGTGCACCATTAGCGTGTGCAGCAGTCTGCCAGTGATTGTCTCGCAGATCTCTGTAAAATGTGGGAAACTGTGTCAGACTGCAAACTCTTACATTATTCTGGTATCACAACTCTTAAGTGTGTTTAACAAAACATCATGATTTATTTATATATGTAGTTAAAATTGAGAGGTTAAAACTCATATATTGCCAATGTGAGTTTATTCCTCTTCAAATACTGCTGTAACAGCTTTTGAGTCAGTTTTAGAAAACTGGTTACTAAAACATCATTTTCACTACTTTGCAATATATGAAAATATTGAAAACTACAGACCTTTTCAAAAAAAAAATGAACTCACGTGTAATAGCTTTTTGTAAGCCACCCTTTAGTAACCATAGCTCTCTCTAGTTCCATAACATTTTTGGGGCTGTCTTCCATAACAGTGTGTTACAATT
This sequence comes from Protopterus annectens, assembly GCF_019279795.1. Lineage (NCBI taxonomy): Eukaryota > Metazoa > Chordata > Ceratodontiformes > Protopteridae > Protopterus > Protopterus annectens. The sequence continues at coordinate 538,643,168 of NC_056747.1, read as the reverse complement.
AATAATATACATTATATGAAAGGACGAAGTTTAAATAACAAAATAGAATAGGATTTTTAATTAAGATCCTCTGCAATCAAAGTATTAACCACTACACTACTATGCAATATCTGCATTCATATTTTCAATACTGAGTTGCATGTTATTGAAAGGCACAGCAGACTAATACACTGTTAGTATTCATGTATAATGCACTGTTAGAAATACTGCTAGTTGACTGCAAATTATATTTGTAGTATTTACATATGTATATTAATATTTCCAAAATTAAGTGACTTAAAGCTAATACTATTACTTCAGATGAAATGTGTGATACTGAAGAAAATTCTTAGATACTTGCACTGTAAGTTGTACAGACTGAGCAATATTGAGTGTTCAATTCAGTATTTAAATGTGATTAGTTGAATTGTTCTGTTTCTGATGAAGTCTCCTTTTTGAGATGAAAGCACTAAAATGTTACAATAAATGTGTTTTGGTTCGCTGAATCTTATTGCTAACATGTCCTGGTTCGCTTACACACATTTTGGTTAATTTATTGTTTGGTTTACAATATTGAGTGTTATTTTTATTGTCAATTATGCAAAAAGGGTAAATTTCCATAATATTGTATGTTACACTATCATCGTAATACAGAAAGAGTTTGCTGAACAATGTTGCTGTTTGCATCTTTTAACAGTATTTAGCAGTCACAGGATGTTTACATTTGTTTGGCTTACGCATTTTGCTAGTTTCTTCACAAAAAAAAACTTGGCAATAAAAGTATGAGAACATATTAATGATCCCGATTATCTAATACACGAGCACATGCCCATATGGAGACTGTAAGCAATCTAAATTTATTCATAGTGGACCAGTTTTATGTTTAGGATATAGCAAAATATTTGGTGTTTACCAACATTTTTACATGTATGTTTATAATATACCTAGTTAAATGTTCTGCATCTGATGGATTTTATGTAGGTAAGACTATTAGGACCTTGTTGCATCACATTTATTAACACACCCGCAGGTTCATACGTTAGTTCCAGGCTAACTGCCCTTGCATGCCATTTTAAAACTAGCCAATTATCCAATTAGGTGCTTAAAATGAACTTACTCCGTTGCAGTTTAGATTCATCTAACCCTTTACAAGACCTGTATTTCTATTTTACTCTATTAATAATTATTGGATCAAAACTTGTAATTGGAAAACTGCTTTGCTGCATATAGTTAACCCTGTTTCTATTGTTAAAGTAAAAACCCATTGCTTATGTTTGTATCTTATTATTTATAGTCCTTGTATATTATCTATTAACTCATGGTTTGGAAACCAAGCTGGCTGGACCAATACCTTGAATCTTCAGCTTATGAAAAGAAACACTTCACTAGGTGAGCTTGCAATTAAGAAAAAGCACATCATACATGCTGTCATTAATTTTTCAGGTTGAGACTGGAACAACTTGTAGAGAGAGAATTAACGTGGCAATTAATGCTGGCGACTTACATAAAGCCAGGTCTAAATGAGACCATATAAAATTAAATGTCATTTAAAATATTTAAATGATCTATATATCTTAATTGTAAATATAATTGTATGACTATATTTCATACAAGATATGTAGCTCTGAATATATTGGTTCTGATTAAGTTTCAAGTGAGTTTGAATGGAAATGATTAATTCACAACTTTCAATAAAAGATTTTTCTAAGGAGTTCCTGATAATTTTGAGTTAAGTTTGAAGTTTACTGCTCTCCAGGCACCCATCCTGTTTTATGTATAGATGTTGGAGGTGTGACAATTCCACAATTGATGGTTATTATCTGGAAAGCATACACTTAAAGGTTCTGTTTTTTTAAACATTTTGCATAAATTTGCAGTCTGTTCATTCCTTAATCATGCAACATAGTTGATTACTTCATGTATGTAATTCATTTTCTTTCTCTAAATTAGGTAACTTTATCAATGAAGATAATACTCCTATATACTGACACATTTTGAAATTTCAGCTAACAAATGATTAAAGTCATCCTTCTCATAATCAAAAATTACGATGAATTATCGCACACATTGACACTTTTTGAAACCAGTAAATTGGAGCTAAAAGAAAATTCTATTATTCAAACAATTTTTATGCTTCATTCCACATCTTGCAGGGAAGATGAGCAGATGTCATCTCTGACAAATGATTGTTTTGCTCTGTTATATTTAATGAGTTTGCATATATTTGAAGCCCAATGCCTTTTAGAAATCCCTACATTACAGTATCTTTTTGTATTTGATGTAGAAGTTTACAAAAATGTTGAATGATATTGTAAAGCCTTTGCCGCTCATTCTTAAATTCAGAAGCTAGTACAATACTATATTAACTACACAAGCTAACCAGGGTCTGCCTGTCATTATTTTTGGAATGCAGATATTTTGCTGGACCTCTCTACCAGACAAAATCCTCTGCTTTATTTAACCTGGAGAGCAGTAGAAATTGGGCTTCGATATTACATAATCTAACTTTTAAAAGTTTGAATGTCATATGGTCGACACCATATGATCAAAACTTTGAAAATGTAATAGAAAAAAAATAAACCAAAGAAAAAACCTACCTGAATGGTTTATACAGGTGGGTAAGGCCCCCCTGCACCCTCAGCTCTTTAAATATACCAACTCTGAGATCACACTACATTGGAGAAAAGGGAAATCTTCCCATTCCGCACTGTACAGAGATCTCTGTTGAAACGAAGTTAGATCCATATGGTGTCGACCATATGACATTTTAACTTTTAAGAGTTCAACAACGGGATATAGACCTGAAATTGCATCGCTATTTCTTTTATATCATAATGGTCTGCAGAGTTTGAGATAAGCTGTGTTAACCGTGGGATCGGGATCCTGTAAGATTTGTTAAATTCCATTTTACAGCTGCTTGTCTTACTAGACTTCTGTCTCAGTGCTCCTTGAACCTAGGAAACTGGCCGACAAATGTATAATACCTTTATTCATATGTTTAACAAATTGGTTCAACATACATGCATTGATTTGTTCTTGATAGTTTGCACAGAGAATTCTAAGTCTCTTCCATAAATGACCAAAGAAAGATCTGTAAGCAATTCATAGATAACTGAAAGTACTTTGTGTCTCTCTATGCAGGAATAAGAAATTGTTGCATTGTAAAGCATATATATGAACATGTTTGAAATCGATGTGTTTTGTTACAGCATTATTTTACTAATTTGCAATAAAATATGCACATTAATTGATTATCTTATTGTATTTAGCTTGATTCAGACACTGAAAAATAAGTGCTGTAATTTGTTTAGGTATAAAACATTTCGGACTTGTTAAAGCCTTCTTTGAAAAAAATCCTTAGCCACCTCTGTTCTGATATTTTAAGAAATGGTGATCCGCCTCTGAGGTCCAATCATGCCTCATTTTCTTAAGTGCTTATTAAATGTAGGCTTTATTTTCTGAATGTTCAGCATCATTAAGAACCATGAAAAGTTGAGGTGAAGTAAGTTTTATAAGTGGTTTCTTAATTGACATATCTTTGGCTCCACACCAGCATAGCCTATTTTATCTGAGACCAGAAAATGTCAAAGTGACATAAATGCCAGTACTTTAATCTGTCTCTTCCCACATGTGATTGCTTTCAGAAGATTAAGGGAAACTGGATGGTCAAAGAAAATCTAACATCAGAGGGCAACCGGTATGGTTAAGAGTAAAAGGGTATTGCCTCTGATTTAGGGTAAGATATGAAAGTTGGGTGGTAGTAACAGATCTGGAGGCCAGGCTATCCATTAAAACTTTTATTTGATAAGCCAAAAGAAAAAAATCCTCTGCCCCTTGCCTTTTATCCATTTTCCCCATGGTTAGTGAGCACTCAAAATGTCTTCCATTATCAGCTGATGCCTTGGAATTTGGGATGAATTATGTCTTGAGTATTTACATTTGAGACTGGTATAAAGGACATAACTGCTGTCTGCAGTAACTCGTACATCCAGGCCATGATGGCAGGTTACCCTTTTTGCAGTGAAGTTTTAGTCCCACATCATAGGGTTTAATGCTCATATTTGAGTTCATTGGATCTTTTCTCCTTATTTCTCTCGGGGCCAAGGTAGATTTGCAAGCCAAAGTGCAAGATTCTAATACCTACTGGACTTACAGCCATAAGTAGTTTGAGTGCTTTTTATCTACAGATCTCATGGCTTTAAGCATATACTATTCTGGAGGACATTACTTCACTGGACTATATGAAGAGAGACATTGTGAATCTCTCTGAATGTGTCAAACACAGGTGCTTGCCTTTCCCTGGACAGTATTCTCTCTTCACCAGTGATGATGCCACAGTCTGAACTGAAAATGATTTTTTAACAATTGGCTTAGATATTGGATTTCTCTGGAGTGACCCCAGAAACGATCACCTTGGGTCATTGTTAAAAGACCCCTTTGCTTTGCTAAGGATGGTATGCAACTGTACACCCTGGGCTTTGAGATATCTGCTAAAATTTTGTACATCTCCTTAAAGCCTTTTTTTTTTTTTAGACAATGTCAAAATGACAAAACTAACAACATGGCAAAATAAAAAAAAAATACTCAAAGCAGCCATAAGGTGTTTTTGCTCAATGCCAGAAGCTTAAACAAGAAACTCCACACTCTACAAGCTCTCCTCACTCTGGAGAACTTAGATAATTGTACTGTTACTGACACTTGGTTTAAAGCCACAAAAGGTACTCTGGCAGTGGAAGGCTACAATGCTTTCTTTATATTCAGACCAACAGCGGCTGAGACGGGGGGCTAAAGGTAGAAGTCTATCTCTGTTAGCAAGAAATACATCACTAGTTTCTTTAGACAGAATGATGCCCAGGAGTTCAGCCACATCCAGGTCATCATAGATCTGGTTCGTTTCCATGTCCTGGCCAGTTACAGGTTGGTCTATGACCCCCAAAGCTCACAACTCTTATCTGGACCTCCACCCAACCAAATACCCTATAAATAGGAAACGTTAACTACAGCTCTATAGACTAAGAAATGTACACTGCCTCTAACTCTCTGCATCAGTCTAGTGCCTTTAAAGCATGTTAGGACCCTGGTCATTCTTTGACATGTGCCTATCTCAGTATTGGTGACCCATTGCAAAAACCCAGCAACCACCTACAATGAAAGTACCATGAGTCTATACTCTCATCATCTCCCCACCCCCAGACTGTGATTGGCTGTAATGTTTAAGGCACCTCAAGTCTGTGCTCTGCTGACAGAAGTATATTACTCTTCCCTAAATCTAAGTCTCCGTACATCATCCATAGACTGAATTATTGATAACTTGTTTTCACCGCACTACAAAAACTGTCAAGATAGGAAGGATGAGGAACTTAGAATAATCCATGCTTTTGAACTTCCCTTATGCAGTTCAGGTTTTGTAGATTGGCAGTACCCTGATAATGCTGAACTTGCCATTTAAAAAGCCAGATCTCTGCCTCAATCTACTTGGAAGATACCTGTGTGAATCCAGCAAAGGCAATAAAGAACTGTAAATCTGTTTTGTTTTGCTGTTAGATGAGATGCCAAAGGCCTCAGCGTGGCTATGAAATTCTCTTCTGCCACCTTTGCTACTTTGGGCCATAAATCACTTAAGTTTGCTTCTCCTTTTCCAGCTTGTCTGTTGCCTTGTGGATTAGGCTTAGATAAAGCTTACAGAGCTGGTATCGGGGAGCTCTGTCATAGTTTCCAGTCTCTCTGATAAGGTAACTTGCTTATGGCCTGATCATATGGTTGATATCTAGCCGTTTGCTGCTTGTATTATACTGACCCCTTGGAAATGACAGCACCATCAAGTTGTATGCTTGTTTTGGACAGAGTTGCCTATGTTATGCTCGAAGGTTGAGAAGTAACGGGTCTTTCTAGACTTCCTTTTCTGTGGAGATGTTCTTGCCATACAGACTATTTGAGATGCATCTGCAATCTTCCAGAAGAGAAAATAGATATGGATTTCCAGTGGATGGTATCTCTGATACTTGAGCATTTCTCTTTTTTTTTGCATCTAGATCAGCCCACCACAAAAGGAACCCTTATCACAGGATGTCAAGGATGAGGAATAGATGCCACAACAGGCTTCCCTTAGTCTCCCAGGAGTCCTCTGAAAAGAACCTTCCTAGTAGTCCTGACAATTCCTTAGAACCTCATGTGCACAGTGCAGCTGCAGTGAAAGACAGCTGCATTGTTGTTCTTGCACTACAAGCAGAAATCTTCTTATAGTACAGTGCTAAGCTATATGAGCAATGCCATAATTTTTACCGGGTGCTAGATATGTTCCTTAAAGCACAAGAAGAAGGTATTTTAAAAACTGGAATGCTTATTTTGGAATTCAGCAGGTCATTATATGAATCCCAGCCACAGTCTCCCATCTTCATTGCAAGCATGCCCCAAGTCAGACAGTTATTTAATTTGACATTATTTTTATAGAATGCTTTTTCCTGAGTCGAGCCAGCTTTATCTGCTATAATTGTTATTACTCTGTGGCTTCTGAAGACAGTTTGTCAGCAATTCCACTAATGGGAAAAAAAGCTCAGCAGCAGAAATACACCGCTTACCATGCTTAAACAAAATTCTCCTGTAACCACAAATTTTCAATGTTATAGAAAGAGACCAAAAATGGGTACAGCATGTTCTACTTAAGATTTAGCTAGCCAGGTTGTGAGGCAAAGGTTTCTGGGATAGCACTCATTTGCATATTTAGGTATTTTGGGTGTAGAAGCAGAGGAAGCTTAGTTAATGTTAACTCCTCCCCATAGTCGTACATGGCACTGATGGCAGGCATGCTCAGTATGCAACTTTGGTATATCAACACCTTACATGGAGAACAGTCTATGCTGAAACTACGGGATAGATTTTATGGTGCTGAAGCACTACACTAAATAAGATACTAGTGCTTATGTGAAATAAAAAGTTATAAAGAACATTTTTGTCCACCATGATTAAATTTAAAAATAAAAATCACTGCACATGCCCAAGGGAAACCAACCAATGAACAGAATAAATTATTTAGTGCAATAAAAGTAAATTAAATTTTCCTTGCTCCAAGTTGAATCTATACAGGACAAGAAGACAGTCACTCAATGAATTAGTGTCATCACATCTGTTAATTTCAAAACTCTCTCAACATCATCATACTGAGATATTCCTGATTCTAATGACATTACTGCATAAGAACAGACACTTGGAGAGGCCAATGCATTTAAGTGTTGACAATAGATCACAGCATTTGAAAATGCATGCTACAAAGGTGAGTGCCATATACACATTCAGTGCATTATTTCCTTGAATAATTTTCTGATGAAATAATTTTGAAAATCAAGACAAGTTTCTCTTCAGATTGTTTGAAAGCCCGTTTTTCTTTGTTATACGTACATATGACTTTAATGCAGGAAGACTGCACAGAATTATTTCTTAATTGACTACATGCTAACAGACTGGGGCAACCTGCTAGATATTGTAGCAAATGCTAATATGGAAAATGTGGAGAAATAGTAGTGGTTATATGAAGAAACTCTAGATAGTTGAGGCAAAGCATGGTAGATTACAATCCTATAAAGTGATCAGGCATATGGCTTTAGATATCTTGTATAGTTACCCTTCACATCAATTTTGTTAGTTCTGTTATGCTGAGCGTAGTTAAACCTTGGGTTTTCTCATTTCTGTTTACTTACATGCAGTGGCGGCAGGTGACTTCAAATTAAAGTGGGGCTGCAGGAGACGGCTGAAGGGGTGTGGCTATGTCAAAACCACAACAACTGGAACTTTAATTAAATACGCTGCCCTGGGTGCCAAACCATCATTACGAAAGTCCAATCAAAACAAAATGAAGTGTAGAAGAAAAAAAATATTTCAATGCATTTGCTATATGGCAACTTACTTAATATCTAGATGGAAACGCAAAGGTTGTGATGCATGAAAAATAAATTACTTTTTAAATACATTACTGGAATGCCAGTCAGAATCAAGTAAAAAAAAAAAAACAAACAGCACTTGACTCAAACCACTTCTCCTTGCACTGCAGTTCTAATTATAATTTGTTCAGCTTTATAAAAGTACCAAGTAACATGCTGAAAGTAGCAATCCCTGTGTGATACCCCCACTTGTAAAAATGTTTCTTATCCAAAAAAGAGCTGCTGCCTGACAACAACTATCTACTTGTTTCATGGGGAAGACATGCTCAATGTAAAAAATGAACAGCAAACAAGAAACAAGCTTGAGATAAACTGCTTAAAGGATTACTGCACAAGTTATGGGCCACACATGATAGATAGGCATTCTGTTTAGTTTACAGGTAAAGCCTACAAAGATGACTGCAAGTCTCTAACAAATGTAATGAGCTTCTGAAAATACTGTAATCCTGTCCTTTATTACAAATACATGCATTTCAATACCTAAGGCTTATACGTTATCTAGTTATGTAAATATTCTCTGCATGGCAACAATGAGAATGCTTTCAATGTTGGTAATTCTTTAACAGTATGCTTATTAAAGCTTACTTGCATCTTACAGTCTCTGACAAGCTTACCTGATGGTCATTAAAGCATTGCTACTTAAACATAGAGCAACAGGGCACTGTGACAGCATGAATTATCTGAATAATCAGCATAAATCAACAGTATAAAAATATGACAAAGCCAGAACATTCTGCAAAATCCAGGACAGATGAAAAGCCATGGTCGTATTTGTGGTCTGTCTTGGATGGGGGAGTACTCTGCACACTTACACTGCATAACTGCTCCTTGCCTTGCTTGGACACATCCAGAGCCACTAGAGTGGGGTGCAACAAGTATGTCACAATTTGAAATCTTTCTGGCTGACAGTGATGGCTCTGACACTCAATACCTCACAGCACGAAATCTGGACAAAGCTATACATAGAAGTGGGACACAGGCCCAAAAATTAGGACAAATTTTAAATATTGCTCTTATAAACTTAAGTAGTAGGTCTTGCATTAGCATGAATTTTCTGAAGGGTATGAAATCTGAAACTCAAATGTCTGCATTATTTTCTAACTTCAGTCTTTAATGATTTGCCAGAAAACCATGTTGTTGTCTTTTGGCTTTTCCTGGTTAGGGGCCGCCACAGCAGAACTCCGGTCCTCTAATAATTGGCAGTAGATTTTCACGAATGCCGAAGTGCCAGCTCGACGTTCAACCTTCAACGAAGGCACGCCCATTTACGCACGTCTTTTGAACGCCCACCCAACCATGGTGAGGACATGCAGACTCCACACAGAAGGTACTCCCTGCACGCCAGCTGAGAATCGAACGGGAGAACCTCTTGCTGTGAGGCGGCAACAGTGCCGTTGCACCACCACAGAAGTGCATTTGCCAGAAAACCATAATTTTATGAAAAACGGAACAAAAATGTGATGCAAAAATATAAAATTGCCACACAATACAGCCGGGAACCTGTCAAGGAAAGGACACCTTTTTAATATTATTACTGTTAACTTGAGCAGCTGACAAAATAAGAGGATCTACATGCATTTCTGAAATAAAAGTAATCTATAACTCTGATCATTACAGCTATTAATAATTGTAAACCCTCCACGTTTTCTTCCAAAATTGCCATTTTGCAGAGGGATTATTAGGGGAAGAGCAGCATTTTTACCAAAATTGGGGACAGTTGAGAGGTTTGGATATTCCAAATTCTATAAAGTGATTTTATTTGCATATACCTCTTAACCTCTTAATGCAGGAATCTGGACAAGGCCAAATATATTGGGGGGACATACAAACAGGACTAAAAATTGCTCTTGTATAAACTTAAGACAGTTAATAGAATAACAAGCCTGGCTTTAGCATGCATTTTTCTGAAGGTTATGATGTCTGAAACTCAATGTCTGTGATTTTAGTGACTTCATTCCTAAATGATTTGCCAGAGAACAACAAAATTTGAGGAACAAACCAAAAATAAGAGAAAAATCTATTACTTCTGCAAAAATCTGGACAGTTGAGAGGTATAGTTCAGCTGGGGCTGTCTTTGAGTTTGCTGCCCTCCCCCCCTCAAAATCATGGTCTAATGGAGCCTCCCCCCTGCAGCTATTCCAATGTCCCATTCCTTGGTTATTTCACCCCTTTTACCATAAACATTGTAATGTGCATACTGCATTACTTCTGCAATGATTTGGATTTCATTTGAAAGTTTTCTTTTGCATTTTACAGCACAAACTTTAATAGCTATCTGCTAAAAAAAGCAATGCAGTCTCACAGTGAAAATAGACAGCATTAAAACTTCTCTGCCCTTGAAACTCATTCATTGAAACAGCATTGAAACCCACATTCAAAGAAAATACATTTTGCCAGGAGCAGATAAAGATTAACTTTGGGCTGTTTTCAAAATCATAGGCCCCTTGAACACGAAACATGCACATGCTCTTTGATATACTTTCCTGATTGTATTAAATTATATTCTTTGTACAATACAGTACAGTACAGTTGTTAGAGGGCATTTTAAATTTGTTTTGAACATTTTCCAGTAAACAATGAAACAAAAGGCATGCGCCATTAATGACAAAACTGCCCAATTCAGAACATTTCCATCTTGGTCTACTCAAACTTCTACAGTCCACCAGTATCAGTAAATATGTGCCTGTTGCCCTTGAGGAATAAATTGCCTATATTGCATTAAAAAAATAAGCTAGTAATACCGCGATAGGGAATGGATGGCAAACTGATAACAGGTCCATAGTTACTAGGTATCTTCGCCAAAAAGGACTGCAGCATCCACCCCCTTTACAACACAGTACAGTATCAGAAATGCATCTACCTACTGTGGGAGTAGAACCGCTACAGCCTTCTGCATCAAAAACAAGTACACTACCTGTTGTGCTATTAACGATGCAAGCAGACTCAACATAAGCAAAACTAAACGTTTGTTCCCCTGCAGCTCTCAGCTCTTTGTAAAATCTACTCAACACTTGGCTGTATCTCTGAACTTTGCAGCCCAAGAAATCTGGAAAAGCCACCATTTATGGGGGGGGGGGGACAAAAGCCCAAAAACCAGGGACACATTTTAAACATTGCTTGTATAATGTTTGAAAGTTGCTAGAATAAAATGCTGTGTTACCACCATACATTTCACTGCCAAGTCTTGAACCCAGGGGACCCTGTGCAAAACAGTCAGAGCAACATACCGCTATGCCAAATCATCTGTTTTGTGAAAGAGAGGAAGACTGAAACTTAAATAGCTGCCATTTAGTGAATTCAGTTCTCGCCATAGCTGCCAACCTCTTGGCACAAAACACCTGAACAAAGCCAATGATTGGGGAATACAGTCCCAAAAATTGGAACAAATTTCAAATATCCATGTTATAAACTTAGAAAGTTGCTAGAATAAAAGGTTTTGGGATACCATGTACTTTCTGAAGAATATGAAGTCTGAAATTCAAATGCCTGTTATTTTTATTTAACATTTGTTAACCAGGAAATTCTGACTTGGAACAAAAACCAATCTTCAGCAGAGCAGGGAGAAACACTCCAGACACATGCTCTTTATAAGATGGGAGGACATGCAGACTCCACACCAAAGGCACCCCAGCTAAGAATCAAACCAGAGAACCTGTAGCCGTCAGGCAACACAGCACTACCAACTTTGCAAGGAAAAACAAACCCACAGAAACCACAGATTTTGAGGAACAGAACAAATATAAGTCAAACATCTGCAAATTTTTTTACAAAAGGTGGTGGGTAGCGAATTCAGGCCCTTGCCACCTGCACCCAAGGTACAGGGTTCAAGCTTGAGTATTCTCTACCCACCACCATGTGTTCTCTGTAGCCACCAGTATATAGCAACTGGGGCAGTATATATATATATATATATATATATATATATATATATATATATATGTATATATATATATATGTATATGTATATGTATATGTATATATATATATATATATATATATATATATATATATATATATATATATATATATATATATATATATATATATATATATATGTATATATATATATATATATATATATATATGTGTGTGTGTATATATATATATATATATATATATATATATATATATATATATATATATATATATATATATATATATATATATATATACACACACACACACACACACACACACACACACACACACAATCCAGTCCTCCGTTCCACACTGCAGCTACTCCAGTCATTCCCCCCTGAAAACAAGCTCCTCTGTAGTCCTCTTCTGTTCCACACACTGCTGCAATAATCCCCCTAAATGCAAGCTCCTTTGTAGTCCCACCCGCACAAGCAGCTGGTTTTCAAAGCGCTCCCTTGTAGTCTTCTCCTCAGCCTGTGCACGCTAACTGCCGGTTTCCGGCTTGGCTCCGCGAGAATAGCCTGGAGTCTCCAGCCTGCCGATGATGTAGTCCAGTTCCCTTCTAGTCTGTGCTGTCATCACTGCACAGACTTCTGGGCTGGCAGGGCAGAGATGCCTTTCTCCTCTATCCGGACTGCCTAACACAGCAGTCTGGAGTTCTGCGAGTACCCAGGAACTCCAAGCACACATGCGTGGAGTTCCGGGACTCACAATTTTTTTTTTATTTTCTTGTAGAGGTGGGGGGATATTTCTTTTCTTTTTGTACAGGAGGGGCGGCTGCAGTTCTATAGCACGAGCCACCCCTGATTACATGTTGTAGCAGTATGTGCAAGATCACCTTTCTGGTGTCTTGGAGAGCAATTTTTTCTGCTTATTTTTTTGAGTTGCTCTGACTTCAAACTGGTGAGTGAGAAAAATAAGGTGTTGCTTGGGAAATTATGTTGCATGTGAGTGGCACAGTTAAGTTTTGTGGAACCATGATTACAGACTGCAGAGAGAGTTGCATTTCCACTAAATCTTAATGCAAGTAAAATATACATTGTTTTGCACAATACTTTAAGCAGGCATCACTATTTTAATCTTTATTTATTCAAAAGTTTCCTCTACAGAAATAGTATTTAATTTTCATCTTGACTAAATGGTAATAAGTGTATAAATGAATACTTCTAGGAAAGTATTCATAGTCCAGGCTTTTACAGCTATGTAGCAGTCATCTGCTAGTAGCAACACTATCTGTATATGCAAATAAGCTAAGAGCAGGTTATTAATGCTGTGCTGGAAAAGTAAAGGCATTTTAAAATGTACGCCTACTTGTGACAAAAACCATAAAGTACCTAAAGTTGAGCATTAAGTGAAAGCTTTTAGTTTTATTTTACTTTCTATGTATTTATCTATTGTGGATAGACTCTATGTGCAGTTATGCTTAAAAAAACTTAAAGCAAGTACTGTACTGCACAGATTTTATTAATATTTTTAACAAAGGGGCTTAAAATGATTTATACAAGGTATCCTTCTGTGGACAACCCTGTTTGTTACAATAAAGAACAGAAAGATGGAATTAGGAAATATTGAAAAAGGGGCGATGCAACAAAGTGGGAATCGTATAAGGAAAACGTGGGTTGTGATGGAGGAGATGGGGAAGAGGCACCCCATGTTTTTGGTATGGGATATAACCCCAATTTTTTTTATTTTTTCAATTTAACAGGGTAGTGTGGGTAGGGAAAAAAGCAAGATGGTGCAGGAGTCCTGATACCGTGACTCTAACATTTCCACTGTCAGATTGTGGTATGGTGGAGGTGTTGATGCGGCGTTCTGTCCCCAAATGGGAGAGTCTCATGAATACACTGAATAAAGATCTCAAAACACTGAAAAAGTCTGTCTACTACCTCTTCCAGCACATCATCAACCGTGTCTCAAAGCGCTTGTTAAGTCAGGCTTGCCTAGCTGCCAGAAGGACCAGTGACAATACCCTGACCCTATGAGGATGTCCTGGGCAGAGGGTGAAAATATAAATAAATAAAAAGAGCATAAGCGGGAGAGTGAATACTGAAGGAAAAATGAGTGCATAATTAAAACAAAACAAGAGGAAAAGGGTGGTGGGACAAAGAGAAAATGCACATAATAAATTTGCACATT
>NC_056747.1:538586701-538616701 GCF_019279795.1 Protopterus annectens | reverse complement strand
AACAAAAGCCTATCACTTTTTTGTCAGTGTGAGATACACAAAGTGCAACACTAGATGCCAGTAGAAGCTATAAGTCATCTCTTGGCTTTTTTTATATATTTTATAATGTATAAGTGAATTAAATGAAGACTGACCTAAACCATTACTTTTTGCAAAAATTCATAAAAATTAAAGAAACGTCACTGATTTTAAAAGTGATATCTATTGGATATATGCGGTAATTCTAATGTGTCCATTATTGTTAGTTCCCTGTGAGATTTTTACCTTTTTACTTTTAAATAAATTCATATACATGCGCTCTATATTTTCAGCTTAGCTTTTAGCTGCCTTGGAAATAATGACTGATCACTGCAAATATAACTTTTGTGAAGCAACTTCAGAAATAAAACAGATGAAAGCAGAATTTTTTTTTCCTTTTCTGGTTGCTGTGTATCTCTAAAGAAGAATGCTGCGAACATCCCATGTTGACTTTAAAAATTAAGATATTATGAATAAAAGTTTAATTGCTGTTTGCATACATTACTCTGGAGATATCTTATTGTCTTATTCTGCAGACTTGGGTTCCAGCACTAAAGCGTATACAGCGTATTGCAGAGAAAATATATGTGCAATGATAGGGTTAGCTGACTTATATTACATATATGATGTGAGAGATGATGAATTTCAACCATGGAGATTGGATAATTTGATGGCTTAGTTCACTTAAAGACAGCTCTTCAGCTCATGATAGACTTAATAGTTTTTCTCTGCTCAACAGGGAGTCAGACTAACAGTGAACATTAAACATGTAAAGGCAGATTAATCTATTTAGTCCTATAATAAGCCAACTGCTTGCTCTGTTACCTTTGTATATAGTGTTTTTTTATTTCTGCATATATATCTAACTGCATTTTGTTGATGTTTAATGTGGTAAACTGTTGCCCAGTCTCTTAATGTTGCAAATGTTTATATCATGTTTAAAGTAAAGCTTATTCGCTGTGCATTTTGCAAGTGATATTTGATCTGATTGGTACTATTGCCCAAATGGAATTTATTCTGAACTGCATTTGAATTATTTAGCTACTGTATTGTTTCTTCTTTGAATTACATCTGTTTCTGAGTAGCTATTGTGTTTTATGTTTAGCATACTATCCTGCCTAATATCTTCAGACTCTGACACACTAACAGGCTTGTAATTCAGCTATCTGCTGCCTTCTTTTTTACTGGTCTTTTCTTTTCATTCTTTTACCCTTTTTCTAACCTTTCTATGTCTACTGCTTTTTATAATGGATATCCTCTCCTTGTATTATCTAACCTATCACATTCATTTCTATACTGCTCTTACTGTTGTATTAGATAGATTTACAGGAACAAATCTGAAATGTAATTAACTTAAGAGGAAGTTTTTTATTGCAATTCCTTTAAAATTATATTGCTTAAAGCTGTTGAATGTGGTTAAAATATTTTAGAATCATAAAACAGGGCAAACTTATCTGTTGCCGTAGTATCTCTCCTGTTAATATTACTAACTATTTTGATATAATGCTCTATAATTGAGGGTCAGCTGTGGTTAATTGTTATTTGTGACATACTGAGATTGGTATAGCAAAGGTATGTAAATTGATGACCCAGCTAGTTTTCTGACCATCCACCAAGCATATGCTCTGTAGCTTTCTATAAAATGCATAGGTTCATTTTTCAAAAGCTGCAAGACCAATTGTGTCATTATATATTGTTTTATACTAAACATGTATTTTCAGACCATGCTATACATTTTCAGGTCTGTTTTATTGATGTAAGATATGATTGTTGTTAATACGTGTAATTTCTTAGAACATTTTAAAATTTTATCATCTTAAACTTGGAAAACAATGTACAATGCTGTTTCGGTGAATGTGAGATTTAAAGGCAGAGTAGTTTTAATGCTACGTCTGTTTTCATTGTGAGACTGTATTGCTTTGTTTAGCAAATGTGTATCAGTGGTTTGTACTATAAAATTTGAAATAAATGTTTTAAATTAAATCAAAATATCTGTAATCACCGTAGAAGTAAAGAAGAAGACAGTATGCACACTGAAAGTTTTGAACAGTGTTTATGGCAACTGGGGAGAAATCGGCTGAAATCAGGCATCCAGAACAGAAAAAGAGGGTATTCCTTCTGTTCAGCTGACGTCACAGTGATGTCACAAAATGGGAGGGGCATGGTTGGGAGAGGGGTGGGAATGGGTGGAGTTATGAGTGATGTGAGGGGCGTGACCTTAGTCCGGTTTTAGCCACAAAGAAACCTGGCAACCCTAGTGGAATCTGAGATTGCTTTATTTGCAAGCCAGAGGTTGTCTCTGAGTTATCTGCAACACAGAGAGTATAGTAAGTGATTTTTGTCTGTCAACATATGACATGCTGATGACCCCGAATTTTCTTTGTAAGAAACCTTCAAGGTATTTCTTGTTGCAGGTGCCTGGTAAGGTACATACCAAAGGTAGCATTGTACTCCTGTTATTGGCCTGATGAGTTAGGAGTATAGGGGGGTTATAACCTCCCTTGTTCTGGATGCAGTGCCCTAACTTAGGAGGTGGGTGATGTAGAAAGCCTTTCTTACCACTGTGGAAATGTGGTGATCAAAGGAAAGGTTGCAGCAATCTGTGTGCCCAAAGTTCTCACCACTGATTGCATGCTTAGGGTGTTATTAATGTGGTAATCTGCAGGGATGATGCATGTTTTTTGCATTGAGTTGTAGCACATGACTTTGGCACCGGGTGTTTGTCTAATTCCCACCTCTAGGATGTTGACATCATTTGGGACTGCACCCAGTTTGCAATCATCAGCTCACTTCGATAGCCCATAGGCCTTTTGTTTTAGCCTGTACATCCAAGAAGTAGATTTCAAATGATAGGGGGCCCCAGCACAGATCCCTGTGGAACACCACTGTTTATGGGTCTGCTGGTGGAGGTAGTCACCTATTTTGACTGTGTACATTCTATTGGTGAGCCAGTTTGCAACCCACCTGACAATATATGGGTTGATCTCCAGCTGGATGACTTTATCAATGATGCCTGAGTGGGAAATGGTGTCGAAGGCCTATTCCAGGTAGGCCATATGCACGCATTTGCCATTGTCCAGGGCTTTTGGTAACCGTCTCAAATAAGTCCACCAAGTTCAAAAGGCATGATCTCCCATAAATAAAGCCAAACTGGGTCGGGTTGAGCATTTGGAGGTTTCCTATATCTTTTTCAAGTTCCTCGATTATTCTTTGCATAGCATTGCATGATTACCATGCACACTGCCTTCACTGTTCTGTGTAGATGTTAAAGTTTCACCTGTTAATAATAATTGTCAAGAGTTTAATGCAATCATTCCTAGTCAGCACTGAATTCTCCAAGTATGTTACCATTCTTAAACAAGCTTTTCTGACCAGACAGTTGCTGCTGCAGACATTGGATGTACCCTTGTCCACAGCACCTCTGATTTACTACAGGGCCATCATGTTCAAAATTATCCTCCTGAATGGAGAGAAGGTGGTCCTCATCTAGTGTTAATGTGATAATTGTTGGAGGCCACCCACCCACCCATGTACTGGTAGTGGCAATTATATTCTGCCTCACCTTCTAGCATATCCAACCATACCATTTGTCCTCTTCTTGCACTGTGTTAATTTGTGGTTTGCAGTACCAACTGCATTAACGTCCAGGACAAACTTGATCCTAGGCTTTGTTCTCTCAGCTTGTTTGGGCTCCCCTTTAACAGTCAGATGTTTCACATACGTCCTTAAAGGCTGTCATGAGGATATGATTTTCCTTGTGACTGAAGTTGTCCTTTTCTGCTTTGATCCCTTGTTTTACATCATTACTGCATTACTGCATACACAAACAAAGGCCACAGTTGCACATAAAAAAATGTTTGATATAATGAAACTGCTCAGCGCTGACCATGTGTGCCTGCCCATCCACCTATTACAAGAGTTAGGTAACACAAGCCCTATAATTACGTACATGTACAAAATCTCAGTCCTTCCAAGTGAAGTTTTGCTATACTAATGTCTAGTATCAAATATCAGAATAGTAAAGTTATCACGTTTTAACAGATTTGTTCTTCCCCTAACCTTGTCATTTTAACGTATTCATAATAGTTATTTTTCTTTCTTCGGTGTTACTCAAATCTACAAGGATACATATGTTCAGCCAATCGGAAATCCTTACTACTTCAGTACTTCACAATTAAAACATGTGTGCACAATCACTACATGACGCCAAAGTAAATAATTTCTCAGTGATCATTAAATCATTTCCATAGCTGGTATAATGATATTTCACTTAAAAAATGACAGCTTTACACTATTCTCTAAATCCATGATATGCCCAGCATATCAGTAAAATGAACATTTTTTTCAAGGTAACTCGATAATTTTACATCATTTTGAAGTATTTGTTATTAAATTTCAGAATGTATTTTTTTCTTTAAGTAGTTTGTGGTTTCCTAAGTCATTTGCCATCTAACTTGAGTAATCCCAACTTAAACTGGTATTACACTATTTCAGATAAATCCAGGTTCATGTATGCATTTTGTATGCAAACTGGGCTCTCTTACATTTCTCTCTATGAATCACAACACATGAATGTGCATGGCCAGTTATGCATGTGAATCACTGTTGTTGGCTCATGAAAGCAACTGGACAATGGTGGAGTCCACAGTATTCCTCAGCAGTCCGCAGCATGATTCAGGAAAGTGTCGATTAGTCTTGAATATGGTGAAAGCTGAATATATTTAGAAAAAGAAAATGGAGTTACATGTTTGACAGTCTGCACAACCATGAAGTATAATCTCTGCCCCTCTCTATCACCATCTGGCACACCTTATCACTTTCAAACCACTCAACCATTAATAAAACCTGGTAATCACACACAGGAATATGTATTTCTACAACCCACCTCTACACAAAAGCACTGCTGCTGAATAAAAATTCAGGTGTAATGATCCAAAAAAGGTAGTTAACACAACGTCTCACAATTTAAGTAATACAAATGAAAATGATTGCGTACTGATTTTTATCCACCATATATATGAAATGTGAATGTATTCCTTTAAAATATGTCACAAATCAGTTAAACTAAACTTGCCTGTAGCAACAGTGTATTCTCTAATGCCCCTGCTAGTTAACTGCACTTGGTTAAAGTGGTGCCACACCCCAGTGGGCGTGGTTCTAAACGTGTGAACCACAGCCCTGCTCATACTTTCTTCATTCTGGTTCTGGCACTTCAAACAATGGCAACTGTAAAAGAGCAAAGCTGTCTTCCAAGTTGGTCAGACCTGGATAATGGCACACCTTCATAAGAAGTTGTATCTGGATAAGATCCAGGTATGCATATGAGGAAGTGATTCAAAAAAGATTAACAGCTGGCAGGAGATGGGCCATCTGTCATCCCTGATAGATATCACCTGATCCAGCCAACAGTTTCACCACAAGTATGATGACCTAGAGGAGCGTAGACCTGGCTAGGAGGCTGAGTGAGGTATTGCCAGTTCTAGGACCTCCTCAGGATACCCACACTGCATACTTGGATCACTCAAGATACAACCATACACCCTGGCTTTGGTGACTAACTACCCATACATAGATTGTGTAAATTATACATGTACTAGCACACGTGCCCAAAGGTTCTTGGACTTCATCAACTCCAAAGCCCTGGATCATTTGGTTTAAAACCCCCACAAGGGGCCCAAAAATACTGGCTCTGGTGCTCACTAACATGGGTGATTGTTGCACCACCCCATGTGTGCTGCTCTCGCTACTGAGGAGGTCTGATCATAAATCAGTCTCATTAGAAGTAACAATAACATCTGACCCAATTGCATGTTAAATGTCCCCCACTCCTCCTTTATTAGCATACAGTAGTGTATGTTTTTTCTTTATTAGTAACTTTTTCAAATATTTTTTTTAGGGTCAGTAGCAGAAACTGTTCAGTATACCAACACATTTGGAAGACAACAGCAGCAGAATGTCTGTTGAAGATAACATAGTTATGATCATCTCAAGGCAGCTTAAGGAAAGTGGCACCCAGTCCCCAAATTGAATGGTTGGATCTCGCACCCCACAGCATGTTATTAACTCTGCAGGAAGTAACAGTGCATCACAAAGTCAAACACATGCTAGTATTACACACATACTTGAAATGGAGGAGGACCCGAGCACCACAGTATCGGTATATCCAAACCCAGACAAACACTTTCTGGATGACGGCAGATATTCAAAAGGTAACCGTTTCCACAGTGACACCTTTACAAAGGGGAGCTAGGAGCAAGAATTTTAGAGCTACCACAGGAAACGTGTAAAGAAGTTGTTGCCCAGAAGCAAATGTGCAGCGACATTGTTGGGGCTCAGATCACTGCCACACAGTCTACTGGAAATTGTCAAGAGTGCTCCAAACTTTACATGAGGATTTCCAGCACTAATTGGAAATGCACAGAGTTGGGATAAGGCCATAATCATACTACAGTATAGTCTGGTTGCACATCAAGGATTGGTAGTCACCTCTATTTTATACACTAGTTAGGACTGACTCCAGCAGGAGTCCATCCTGGAAGGTGAAAAGGAATAGCTACTGTCCAGACACATGGAGGAAGGTCACTGGAGACTACAAATGATTGTCATGTAAGAACTGTAATTAGTCAGGGGAACAAGCACAATAGATTCCATACAGGCCACTTCAGCATTAAATCTATACCTAGCATAATCTCTGTTGAGGTTATAGTCATGATCCTACTGCACTGTTATATCAGTGTCTGCAGGATCACCTACATCGAGTAGATCATGACATCAAACAGACTCACCATCCAGCTCTCATAGGTTCATAGCTTAGTACTAAGCTAACTGCCCTTGTGGGCCATTTTAAGCCTAGTCAATTAACCCATGTGAGAATCAGACCCTGTACCTTGTGTCTGCAAGGCAAACATCTTGACAATTATGCCAACCTCCCTCTGACAGACCTTTTTCAAAATTATTTCCACTATCATCTAGCCTATCTTTAGGAGATATGTGATGCAGCTGACCTTTAATCTACAGTGATACAAGTGTGGCATTAAGTTACTTATAATTTCACCTTTGCAAACAAATGTCATTGTTTATCTCAAAGGGGAATAAGTTATTAAAAAAAAGGTGGGGGTGCTTGGGATGCTTTTAAACTACATGCAATTCATTGTTGTAATGGTATTCAAAAACTTGTGATCCTGTGGGAAAAAAATTGTTATAACATATGATTGCTGTCATTAACACCAATGCTGTATACATTACCTTTCTTACAGCTGGCAGTTGCCTACAATTTAAAAGTATATTTCCAAACAAAGTTTTTATGGAAATATAGCACTGAGAAAATTATGAATTAAAATGAGTGTCCTACCATGCAAAGAAAGACTGCTGCCACTCCACTTCACCCTCGCCACTGCACAGATATCTTTTGCCTATGAAGTTACAAATTATTGAGTATAATAAAATAAAATAACATGATGTGCAACACCTTAACAGGCAACACATTTTAAACTGAGAAAACATTGTATAATATAAAAAAAAGATAAATTTTCATTCAAATGCAAGGTAGGGACTTCTGTTAAATGCTGAAATAATATTTTTTACTAATTGCATCACTTAGGCATTCAGCACATGCATACATAGGCACACCAGCTTGCTAAAATGTATTCTGTAAAACTGTTACAAATGTGATTACTTATATGATGACTTATTACATCACTGAACAGGAGTCAGTGAGCACTCAAGCATGACTTTTGCAAACAATATGAGTAGCTGTTCTGAAATAAAACAAATTTAATTTAAAGATGAAAAGAAATGTCAAATGAATGGTGACAGCAGGCCATGCACCACACAGGATAGCCCACAGATATTGCTGCATGCATTGATTTTATATGTGATTACATATCTGTTATACTTTGTCTTTTAAAAGAAAGAAAACCCTAACCTTAATATCATGGCCTGTAGTTCTAGACTAGACTAGACACTACCTCTTCATCTGCACAGCCATATGCCATGTATGAGCTTGCCACATGCAGTTACTACTGCTGCCAGCTAATCTTTATTAGTCATAGGGGGAGTGGAACTGGGAGCTGCAGTGACTACATAGGTCACTTCACCAGCATGGTACAGGATCGTGTTGTGCAGAATTCAACATGTAGTAAACATTCTGCATGCAGTTGCAAGATCCTACCGAAGGGCAGCCCAAATTCATTCAGACACATAAAATGACTATTCAGCAGGCAAAAGACATTGTTGATGGCAGTGCAGCTCTGGGGCAGGGGTGTGTTGCGTCTTCTGCAGCTCCATCCGGGCTTCTCATTATTGTAATGAGTAGTGACTCCAGTGGATATTCAGCATCACTTGAAAGACAAAAAAAAGGGTAGGGGGCAAAGGGAAAGTAGTTTAGTATTTAGCAGTACATTTTACAATGAATGACTGCTTTATATACAATAAAAAATATTTCCACTTGCCAATAAGATGCAGGAAGAGCTAGTAATGTTGTGCTAGTTTACCAGATATAGGAGTCTTGTGCACTCAGGATGCTGGGCAGAGAAACTGGTGATGTACCCCCCCTACTTCTGTCATTACCTGGAAATTGATGGAACAGTACCCTTACTATTGTGATACCATGTGCCCCTTGAACAATAGGGGCTTTAATTTCAACATAGGTGCATTCTATGGCACTAATTATCTCCAGGAGATATCCAGTGTGTTCCCAAGCTTTCCTCCAATACATTTATGCAAGGCCATACATACCAAGATCCCTTTCCACTCTGAACCTATTAAGTATCTCTTGGTTATCAAAGTTGGTTACCCTTGTTTATATATCCACCTTCTTGGCTATTGACTGCTGCTGGGTACAAGCAGTTTTGGCTCAACTAAGACCAGCAGCTTATACTCTGCTATAGCAAGGCTAGTGGCAAGTAACAGCATTTTTATAGATTATAAAGTTGATAGGATTGGCGAAACTCACCTTTATATAACATATCTGACTGAACAGATAAGTGGAAAAAATTCACTATGAATTGCATATAGGCAAGAGAACCTTTCATTAGCATATGCTTTCCTCCTTTACATCTCATTATGCATTCATTTGCTTAGGCTTTCTTGCGACCATCAACACATTAGCATATGTGGCATCTATGAATTGCAGCTTAGCTGCACTTACTGACTGTGCCGATAGCCATAACATGTTTGTGAAATGACTAGGAATACCACCCCTTGTCTTATTTATGCAAGACCAGTAAGTATCAGATGATCTGACAATTATTCAAATGCCAGCTAACATCAAACTTCGGAAGTACACTCCAGAAAAATTAGATGGGATTTTCCACTTATTGATGTTTGATTTTAGTCTAGAGTATACCGTCTGCTCAAATTTACACACCAAATTGTTTTTTATGTTTGCTGACATTTGTGCCTCGTACTTCTCTGAAGTACTCAAAGTCTTAAAGATGTAATATGGTTTTGTCTAGGTAATTATGATCTTCAAGATTAGGTTGTGTCTTTTCATTGCCAAACCTTAGGTCTCAGCTGCAGTTTCAGGTAAATTACTCCTTGTGGAGGCCAACATTTGCTTGTTCTAATAATCATGTTGTAAATTTAATATCCAGACAGTTATAATAGACTTCACGTCTAGTGGGAGCCAGAAACCTACCTCCCAGGTATGTTTGGATAGAATCAGTACCAGAAAAATATTGGATCAAGATTTGTTGCACTGTCTAAATGTCATACTGCACCTGACGAATGAGTCAGTCTCCGATCAACTAAGGACATGAAGCAACCTTGGCTTTCTGTAATGTCTGCAGATTACTTGTTTTATTGTTCCTGTTTTTGGCCATTTCACAGGTGCTGGTTGCTTCCTGTAGCCAAGGAAAACAATATGCAAAATTGCTCTTGAATGGTGTCAGAGTTCTGAGAGACAGGATAGATACCCTGCTGTGCTTCGGCATGTTTGACTTGTGGCCAAAGACATTTCAGACTAATATGCAGTTTGTATTAAGCATGCCCATTTCTTTAACATTGATTTTCTTCATTTTAACCATGGTTTAAACATATGCAGAAAACCATTTTTTGTGCCAAAGCACATTTTGGTATTCTTGTTGTATCCATGATGGGGTTTTTTTGTAATATTTATCAAAAGCAGCAAAAAATGTTTCCCCATTAAAAAAAAAAAAAAAAAGCATAGCCTAACAATTCTGAGCAGCTGTTATACAATGCAAAACAAATCTAGAATTGTTTAAATAATTGGTCACAACTACTGCAGCTAAATGCCATAGTTCTGAGGTTTAAAATAGAAACCTGTAAATTATCTATATATTACATTACTGGGATTGTTTCCCACTTTTCAGTGAGTAACTTAGAAAAGCACAGTTGTGTTAGTACACTCCCAGTAAAAATAAATATTTGAATAATAGGATGTTTGCTGCAAAAGTTAAATAAAAATTGGATTAACCTTGCATATCTGACCCTGGCAATATTTGTTGTAGTTTTTAGATGTCCCTTAGCGCATTGTGCTACGGTCTTGTGTAGTGGTCACTAAAGCCCCCATGTAAAAGAGTACATTTTTGTAGCCCACCCTTCTGTTTTTCATACTGCCTAACGTGATGGCAAACAAATGTTATTGGAGAACTAGTAAATGGGCCTTGATAGCCTGAATGACAGGAAGCCAAGCACACCAAGAAAAACAGTAATAGTGCATGTCAGAAAAAAATGTATCAAACTCTGACTACCTAAAGTGAGGTGATGAATAACCCAGCACACAGTATTGGTGATAATTATTTAACATGTAGTTTTATTTATAAAAATTCAATAAGTTTACATGTTGAACAAAATAAGTACAGTGTAAGAGCAGTCCTTCCCAATCTGTTGAAGGGAGGCATCTTATTTTATAGCAATAAATCTGTGTTTTTTACTTCCAATATTGTAGTAAGTGTGCTTAAACCGCTGTACTAAATTCAGAAAATTCAGAGCAAAAAAAAAAAAAAAAAAGAGAATTCCAAACAGTGCATGGTCTGTAAGACCTGCTGCAGGACATCTGAAACAAATTGTTCTCCACATCTAGACTGAACATTAACTAATGTCTCAAAACCTGTTGAATGATCTCCAGGTAATAGCTTTACAGATGGTTTTATGAGTAAACATTTCAAAGGAAGGCTGGAATGGTAGCTGCTGAACTTTTGGACCCCTAGCTTAATCAGACAATGTTTTTCTGAATGTATCTTTAAAAAAAAAAAAAAAAAGTGACATTTTTAAACAACCAGTTGGAGAAGACCCAGTTTACCCTTCATAAATAACATTACGACTGCCGATCAGACTATGTCCATCTTGTACATCTTTCACATTGTACTTGAATTGTTCATTTATTTACATTATCTAGTGCTCCTTCTCCTTATTTTCTTCCTCAGATTGTGGTGATGTACTTGAGTTGACTCTCTATATAGTAATTAGCATTCTATTGTCTTGGTTCTTCTATCTGTGAAGGTAAACCTATGATAGGCCAGATACCACTCGGCCATAATGGACAGAGATGATTTTAACACCCCCTTCCTTTATGGAAATGTATGTAAATCTTTAAATTAAAACCTGCATTTCTGAAATCTTAATATTGTATAAGGCAAGAGTTTTCCAAGAGAGATACTTGAAGTCTGCTGAAATGTTGAGCTCGGTCTGGATCAAAAAGTCCCAGGAGTACATCTATGAGGCCTCCGATCACAGGCTTGTCCTCTTAAATGTAAGAAATGTGTGTTAAATGTTGAACTTCAAAAATTTAGCCACAGTGCACTCTGCTGGAAGAACGCTGATAAGTCAAGCATTGTATGACTGTTTGATCTCAAAGCTCGGAGACTTAATGTCTGGACTGAGGAATTACTTCTATTGTTTTGAGACCAGAGATAATTGCTAGATTTTATATATATAATATATATATATATATATATATATATATATATATATATATATATATATATATATATATATATATATATATATATATATATTATGTGTGTGTGTGTGTATATGTGTGTGTGTATATGTGTATATGTATATATGTATATATATGTGTGTATGTATGTATATATATATATATATATATATATATATATATATATATATATATTGGTGTCTCTTATTGCTGTGGTTTCCTGGTCAGGTGCAAGATCAAAGCAATGTTAAAACTGAGTTTCTGTTAACACGGGAACCAGAGAAGAATGATGTAATCTAAAATGAGTCAGCAGTGATGTATTATCAATTTTAGATTCACTCAGAGGGGAGAATGAGAGCATTTTGGATTTTGTCTGAAGCTCACAACAACTCACCAGTACTTTGCTTGTAAGTAGGATATTTATTTAGAACCGTGACTTCTGTTGGGAATAGATAGAAAATAGTAAGTTTAGTCTAGCTCTTTTCTATATTTGTTAGACTATTCTACAGTATTATTTTAAGCATTTTCCTGTGATGTCTGAACTCTTGACTAGCACTGTGTTGAATTGAGGAAATTTGTCTTGTGTTTTTATTATTTATTATTAAATATTTTTAAACCTTTCAACTCTGGCTGTTTTATGTAGAGATAATTTAAGCTCTAGAGTACTTGCATGCATTTGGTGATACTGTACAAAGCCACTCCAATAAGCCTTGATCATCCACTTACAATTTAAATGATAATATTGCACAGTATAAATTGGACACCCTTGGGTAAGGGCCTTTTTAGTAGCCAATAAGAGTAGCTGGTGGCAGTGATTACTACCTTGTAGCCTGGCAGGAGGGGGCATAGCTGGAGCACCTGTGTCAGCCTTCCCAAGGAGTATCTGTGTGTTTGTATATAAACCAAATCTGTGTGTGTGTGTGAGCTTACTTGGGCAGGGACACACCCTGGTTGGACAGAGAGGGCACTGGAGGTTTTGGCTTGACTACTCTGCTGAGCTCTGTACCCTATAGTTGTGCCAGTGGGGGAGTCTTATTGGGGATCTGGAGAGAAAGGAAGAAACCAGCCCCAGATTGACTATATCTGTGTGCTCTTAAAGGAAATTGTACTTTACTGTCTGTGTACTTGTTATACTTCCCAATGTGCATGCCCCTCACTGGTGCTAGTGGTGAGAATTGAGGCTCCTTGATTACTGAACCAGTGCACGGGCATCACAGGGCTGTGCAGATTAACAAATGAATAAAAGGTTATTTCTCAAAGTGGCAGCATCCTAGCTCTGCATTAGCAAACTCAACTCTCACTAGGCCCATCTCATGCATGTACAAGTTGAGTGACGGATGGGTGCATTCTTGTCTATTCCTTGTAAAAGATTGTAGTTTTCTGGCAAATAGATGAGGACTGTGGTCTTTAAATGGAAGACATTTGTGGTTTAGACTTCACATCCTTCAGGAAATGGATGCTGCTGCAAAACCTGTTCTAGCAGCTGTCCAAGTACATTAGAAAGACCAATATTTAAAATATGTCCCCAGTTTTGGGCCTTTTCCACTTGTTAGTTTTTGGCTTTGGAAGCGAATATTGCACTTGGACTGACAAGAGTGAAAAGTAGTGGCAGCAAGTTTTATTTTCCTAACAATGTTCATATTCTGGGCAATCTGATTATACTAAAAGGGCTGATGCCACCCTACCCTTAATACCTCATACAGGGAGCAACAATAAGTAATTTTAATAACCTGAGTGCAACACAATGGAGGCTGATGCCCACTTAACAATTTACTTTCCCCAAATGTTAATCGTATTTTTAGGTTCAGTATTGGGACTTATTAGCTACTTTTATTGCTTTCTGTGTCAGAACCTTTCATATGTGCATATGTTTAGTGTCATTGCTTTTATTGCATTCAGTATGTGCTTGCTTTTTTCAGGATCTAGATGGTGAAAACATTCTTGTGGTTTAGAAGTGCCAGCTGACTCCTAGTCAAATGAACCACATCCATTGCTGCACTAAAGAGGCAAGGTGGTATATATTGGAGAAATAAACCAAAAATATATGTTCTCTTTTTTGACCATGCATAAGCTATTGACTATTATCTTACCTATAATCCTCAGATGCAATTCTATGTGTGTTCATTTGAGCTTTCTGTATAATCATTGGCATCCCAAAATATATGAAGCGTTCTGTTTCAAATGTATAAAATTGTTCTCAGAAGTTTGCTAGCTGACATTTAAAGTTTTATGTGATACAAGTCCATGAAAAACAATAATGGGTTAACCCTACTGAGCAGACCCCATTTTATGTAGGAGACCCCAAGGGAGAAAACCTTTAATGATACAATATATTAAATGTAATATCTTTTAGAATGACTTGCGCTATAACTGCTACAATACAATAAATGAACACATCAAGTAAAAAGACATAACCATGTACTACACAAATAGCGACAGTACCTGAAACTCTACAAGTAATTGTTGGTACATTGCAGACAGTGAAGGATTTGGGTACAATAATCAGCAATGTTGCTTGAATACAATCATTTCACTTGAGATCAGTACATCAATCTTGTGGGCTCAGATTAAAAAAAGAGTTGCTGAAGTAAAAGAGTCATTCCTTGTATTACAGGTACAAAGTTCAGACTCCTTTTTTTCTTCCCCAAGGAGTCCAATAATCACAGAATTTTTACAGATGTTAACAGGTATTGTACAAAAAAAAAAAAAATAGCAAATAGCACAAAATTTGTAAAGTATGTTTAGAAATTTCCAAGCAGTAGTGAAATGTTTTATATAATTTATCTATATGTTTATAAATGTATATCATTTATATCATTGGTTGACAACCTAAATGAGTGACAAAAACTGAGCAACAAAAATGAGTGAGGCACAGGGGAAATCACAAAACAGCAACTTTTCTAACTACAAAAGCCAGATTAATTGTCATCTGAATAGTGGTACTACTAGGAAATGGGTTTTTAGTAATAATGTGTAGCATTAGGGTTAGTACACATGAGAACTGTGATTCTAAGAAGGCCGTATAATTATTGCAAAGATTGGGACCCCCATAGCCGTTCCTTTCAACTGAAGATAGCATTTAACTTTCCAGTAGAATGCGTTCCAATGCAACTCCTAAAAGCTGAAGAAATTCACAATATTGCTCATGATGTAATTTAGATGCTTATCTTTGTATAAGCTTCTTTGAATCGTATATATAGAAAACCATTTACTAGAAATTCAATTTTGTATTTTTCTAGCTGTTATCTGAAGCATGAAATTGAAGCATTCCAAAAATCATATTATGGCCACTTCACAAATGTTTCAAAATAAAATAAATATTTTTTTGAGGAAACTAAAAAAAGATTTGTATAAGGAGGGTATCAGAGACATGCTATTGACCATGCACACAATCCAGAACTAACCAATAAGGATACACTTTTAGACTACAGTTAATAGGTGATAGAATAATAACCCTCAACACATAACTGGCAAAGAAAAGCCTTCAACCAAGGTGTAAATACATCAGTCAAATGACTAAAACCAGGAAGTTGGAGCTCAGATATCACCTGATGTGAATTTGTTCATGTTTTCTTTTCCTTTTTTAGGTGTCTGTTTAATAGTTTAAAACAGTTTAAACTATATTATGTCACATATAAATTTAACATGTATAATTAATTTAGTTTTTTGTTGTAATAAGTGTTTGTATTGTTTGTGTTTAGTGTGTCTGTGTTTTAGTGTACAAGTCACAGAGTGAAGTATTTTCACTTCGGTTGAATACTTTCTTAAACCAAGGTTTTATAATAAAGGTCTCCTATAGCTGTTTTTTTTCTATTTCATTTATATATGAAGTTTTTGGATACATTAGGATAATTACTGCATATGGCAATAACACTTTTTTTAAAAATAAAACAAATGATTAAACATTGAACTATTTTTGAAACCTGATCTACTCTGATATATATTTTGTCAGATGCATACAGTTCTGCTTTCCTGCAACGGAAAAATATTGGTGAATACTTAAGGTGTATTCTCAGCTAGAGCGTCTTCTGCGTGGAGACATGTATGAATGGGCGTACCTTCGTTGAAGGTTGTGCATCAGGGCTGGTAACTCGGCATGTAAAAATCAACTACCAATCATTAGTTCCACTGTGGCGACCCCTAACTGGGAAAAGCCGAAAGACAACAACTTAAGGTGTAAAAAGCCATTTTTTTTAAACTTATAAAATGTATTAATGTCAAACTGTACTGCAGAACACTGAAACTGCTATCCATCAACATAAAAACTATAGCAGGCTATAACGTAGAATGTAATAGAGTCCTATTGTCCCATGCATGTAGAAAGATCAAAATTAATCATATTCCTTAGCTGATGGTTGCCCTTTAATAGCATAGTGCAGTTTATTTACATAAAACTATAAATCCTAGTTAAGCAGTATTTTTAAGTGTGTATAAGCTTCTAGTACTTAAATTGTTGTAATAGATAGCTGGACATGTTAGGGGAGAATACTAATAGTTTTTTTTTTTTTTTTTTTAGGGTTTAAGATTAATTTAGCATTTGTTAGCCAGGACTCAACTTTGTGAAATGCTTTAAGGGTGAGTTTCTAATTCAGGTAGGGATGGCGCAGTACAGATCACAGTAGAATCGTCTGCATATTGGATGAGAGTTGCATGAATGGTGGCCAGATGGAGGTTTTTGGTAAATAGAGAGAATAGGAGTGGAAGTAATATGGAGCCTTGTGGTATGCCTAGTTCAACAGGTAATAAGGGTTGATAGGGTCTTTTGCCATGAGACTGCTTGCTTTCTCCCTGTAAGATAGTCTTTGCACCATGCTAAAGAGGAGTTACTGAAGTGAAGATCTGATGGGGTGTTAAGAAGGGAATGGGAGACCATATCGAATGCTTTAGAAAGCTTTATTCCGTAGCATATCGCCTACTCCAAGGTGATCTCTGCCCAACATATAAAGCTATGTCAAAACTAGAGTTGTTGGACATGCTACACCTAAATAAATCCCAATCCCTCCGAGCTACACGCTCTAGGGACCTGAACCTTGTCACCACAATAAACGGGACATGCTGGAGGGATAGATTCCTGTCCCAGAGACTTCCCATACTTTGGAACAGGCTACCCATCTATGTCAAGCAAAGTTCTTCATTAGCACTCTTCAAGAAAACTCTTTGAGTGAATGGAAAATAGGGAATACACCCCGGAGATCACTTCTGTGTCTCTGCTCGACAGTGGCACAGGAAAATAACTTTCTTGGGTGGCATAAGCCAGGTAACCTTGTTGGCTAGGCTTACTTAGGCCCTTGGGCCGATAGCCTAGTACCTAACTATGAACCTATAAAGGTCCAGAAAAATGGAGGAGGTATAGAGATTATTGCTCTTGTGAAGATTTATGGTGTTAGTAAAAGATAGCAGTGCAGTTGTTCTATGGAAAGGCCTAAAACCATGCTGGGTGTTGGTGCGGAGATTGTTATTGAGCAGATTGGCAAATACCTATTTATGAATTACACTTTCTAGTAATTTAGAACATGGAGATAATATTGCTATTGGTCAGTAGTTTAGTTTATTTGATGGGCTGCCTTTATGGAGGGGTATGATATAGGCTGTTTTCCAGATGGGTGGGTTCTGTTGTTCAGCTACTGATCAATATGGATATAGGGTAACCAATGACATCTAATTTTAAGTATTCTGTGGGTAGATTGTCAGCTGTGAGTGTTGTTGGCTTTAGTTTTTTCAGGAGTTTTTTAATGGTATCTGTGGGGCCTGGTTGGAGTGAGAAGCTGGGAGTGATAATAGGTGAGGGGAGTGAGGAATTGTTTGTTGATGGGGCTTGCTTTTTAATTTTTTTTTTTTTTTTTTTTATTAGTTCCAGGATAGCTTCTGTAAAATATTTATTAAACTGAGTGGTTATATTTTCTGCATTATTATCACTGGTATGTGGGGGAGGGGTTCCTATTTTGCCTAGGTTAAGGATGTTATTAATTGAGGACCAGAATTTTTGTAGGTATTGTGATATTTCTCCTGTATATTGGTGTAGTAAATTTTGTCTTCTTTTGTTTGTTTTTTTGCTTTATTCCTAAGTTCCCAGTAAGTTTAAAATGCGAGTTGGGAAATATTTTTTTTCCAGGAAGACCATGCCTCGTCCCTTAGCCTGAGAAGATTTAGTGTTTCTTTTCTTAACCAAGGGGTATAGTTAGATTTAAAGTGTATGATTTTAATTGGTATTCGAGCATCGAGAATGGAGAGAAAAGTGGTGCTGAAGTGTTTTATTGCATCCTGTAGGGGTAGGGTTTTTAGGGGTGACCAGTTACAATGTTTTTCGGAGTGTCTAGCAGTTTACATTTATTGGTATAGACCAGCTTTATACTGGTAGATTATCCATCAAGGAAAAAAACATGAGTTATTTGATGAAAATGGAAGAATTGGGAGATTTAACCTTGGGGCCATTTACAAAAAAGGTTTAAATGATTGGAGGATCTCCCTGGTCAACCTCAGTAAGAAGCTGAGATCCTTTATAAGATCCTCCAAAGCTAGCTAAGAAATCAAAATTGACACCAATTCTAAGGGCAACCACACAGCATTCTATAGGTATGTCAAGAATCTCGATGGCAACACCCAGATCTGCTCTGAGAGTCAGCACAACGGCACAAAATTTACAGAACCAACTGATATTGCCAACATCCTGGCGTATGGGTTCAGTGCTAACTTTACCCCCCCCTCACCCCCTAAAGGGACCATATCTATACAGGAAGAATGCAGAGTCCCTGTAATCACAACTACGCAGGTAAAAGCTGCACTCTCTAAACCCAAAAACACAGCATCCATGGGACTGGACAACATCCCAGGCTGCATTTTAAATGAACTTCAGAACAAACTGGCTCCCCACTTAAGCACCATGTTCAATAGCCTCGCATCAGGCTTTGTGCCCACTGAATGGCACACAGCAACAGTCCTATAACTCCAGAAAAGGGGAGTCACCACTTATCCCGGGAACTATCAACCTGTTAGCCTGACGAGCCTGGTCTGCAAGGCCATGGAACGTATCATCATGGAACTCCTAAACTAAGACATTGGTAACCTCCAAACTCTGAATCCCACCCAGTTCGGGTTTGTGAAAGGCAGATCATGCCTCCTGAACCTGATCAACTTCTTTGAGGCAGTCACCAAAGCTGTAGATGAAGGATAAGGTGGTTCACACAGCCTATCTTGACTACCTTGACCTCGCCAAGGCTTTCAACACCATCTGCCATTCTGGAATTATAGCTAAACTCACTAAACTAGGTATAAATCCCTATGTCACAAGATGGGTTGCCAGCTGGCTCACTGACAAAACCCACACTGTAAAAGTTGCAGACTCCAAATCTGACCTCAAAGCAGTGACAAGTGGAGTACCACAGGGTTCCGTCCTGTGACCTCTCCTGTTTTGGTATCTAGGCCAACACAGAATGCCTCTGGCTAATGAAGTTTGCAGATGACTGCAAACTAGGGGCCATAGTCAAGTCCCCAAATGATGTGGACATCCTACAGAAGGGCCTCGCTGAGACAGATGCCTGGTGTCAGAGCCTTGGCCTCAAGCTCAATGCCAACAAGTGCAGTGTCATCCCCTTTGGTAAAAACTCTGTATCCATGAACTACCACATAGGCAGCAATCTGCTTGACACCGAATGTGGGATAAGAGACCTTGGGACTCAGTTGGACAGTAGTCTCTCCTTTGATAGTCACATTGCCACAATAGTCGGGAAGTCCTTCTACATGGTACACCTCATCATAAAAGGGTTCTCATCCAGGAAAAAAAAGAGGTCATTGTTCCCCTCTACTCGACACTCAGACCCATTATAGAGTACAACGCCCCTTTTGGAATGTACCTCACAAGACATCTGCAGCAGCTAGAGAGGCCACAGACATACCTCACAAGGAGGATTACTGGCCTCAAACAAATGCCCTACACTGACCGCCTCAAAAATCTCCAGCTTTACTCCGTATCATATCACCTACTCCGAGGTGATCTCTGCCTAACATATAAGCTATGTCAAACCCAGAGCTGTTGGACATGCTACACCTAAAGAAATCCCAATCCCTCTGAGCTACATGCTCTAGGGACCTAAACCTTGTCACCACAATAAACAGGACATGCTGGAGGGATAGATTCCTGTCCCAGAGACTTCCCAAACTCTGGAACAGGCTACCCATCTATGTCACGCAAAGTACCTCATTAGCACTCTTCAAGAAAAATCTTGAGTGGATAGGAAATAGGAAATACACCCCAGGGATCACGTCTGTGTCTCTGCTTGACAGTGGCACAGAAAAAATAACTTTCTTGGGTGGCTAGGCTTATGTAGGCCCTTTGGCCGATAGCCTAGTACCTACCTATGAACCTATATTGATTTTTTTTTTTTTTGTCATCACACTGTTGTACATCATCTACTGAATAATGACCAGTCTAACCAACACAGCTAAAAGCATAGATTTAATACTGTATAGTTGATAAAAGTTAAAACAACAAATGGGAGAGATTACCGCATTCACACACGTGCTTCTTTTGCTGTGTTGGTCAGACTGGTTATTATTTGGTAGATGCTTTGTAGCATGCACTGACTTTTGGCTGCCTGCTTTACTCTTCTTAGTATTAAATACACGTGTCCACTATGTAGAGACATATGAATGCTGTTCGAACAGAAACCCATGTTCTTTGGTTTAATAATTTAAGTTCACATGCTTTTTATTTTACATAATGTATTTGATATATTCAGTACTTCTATATGTTAGAATACTTTTGTGTACTAATTCTGTCTGCTGTTATAATAATCTTTAATGGTTTTATTTCCTTATGTATTAACTGCTGATGTTTTTTTTACTGGATATGTGATTATAATGAAATTATGTAAGGGGCATTTTTTTTTTATTTTGATTTATCACATCGAAGATGTCAGTGGCAAACCTCTTTTGTGTTTAGCTGCATTGCTTTGTTTGCCATGCTGTAATATTTTAAATGGCTGTAAAACCAATGTATTAATGATTTATAGTGCTGGATTCATTGTTGCCAGTGGAATATGTATCTTGGGAAGCCTAGCCTTACATTCTCATGATCATTTAGCCCTTCTATTTGGTGTATGAATAACTTGGAGATGGGCAGAAGGACGTGTTGGGGCATTTACTTGCTGTCTCTTTCCACAGAGGACATGAGTGTTAACCTAGGAGTGAATTTACAGTTTCCCATCCTGTCATCCAAACCTTTTTTCATTTGAATAGAGTGAGGTGTATTTTACTTTATGCATAGTGGAAGAATGTTCCATAGGAGTGATGTTCTCTGTGATGCATATCCCTTTTGTATATGTTGTAAAAGAGATTGAGATCCTTTGATTTGGATGTTTATGCTAGCATTGGACTTGCAAATGTGTAATACATCTGACAACATAAGGTCTTGTTTGGTCTACATCTGAATCTGAGGTTGCCTTTGAGTAGCCTGTGTGGTATCCAGAAGAAGGGCCGAGCTCTGGAATGGTTTACAAAGTTTTTTATGATTAGGTCCTTGCCTTCTTTTCCCATTAAGTATTATGGTCCATAGGTTCATAGTCCTTTTACTAGGTAATGACCACAAGGGCCATTAAACCTAGCCATGCATCCCAAATCTCTGACAAGTTCTGATACCCTTGATAGGTGTAAGCATGGGCTTGGGAGATGAACCATTTACAAATTACGTTTGTCTATTAGGGATGTAGGTGCCAAACCAGGGATGAACTTCGGTTTCCCATCCAATTGTCCAAGTTGTACTTGAATTGGGTTAGGGAGGAACTCTGCTTCACTTGTATGGAGAATCTTTTCCATAGATGGGGTAGTCTCTGGAATACACACCTCTCTCTCCAGCAGGTCCTATTTGTATCGCAGACAAGGTTTAAGTCTGTAGAACGGGTAATTCTGATACTGTTTGTTTTGTGGATATGCAGGAGGTCCATCAGAGTAGGGTCTGATGATGCCCTGTATGCCAGGCATAGATGTCCCCTCAACCTGTTGGAGACAGAATACAGTGATAGGGCTTTGAGGTGGTCTGCATAGAACATTTTACTTGCGCCCTGTATTTTTTTAGTGATGGGTCATTCCAGTTGTACTTAGTGCTTAGCCAGGCACATACTGAAAGGGGCATTCTATCCAGTGCTCAGCCTCTGGTGAGAGCAGATTGCAGTGGAATGATAGCATATCTAGATCTGAACCCCATACCGTTTGATATAAGCTGTGTGATGAAAAAAGGCTACCTTATTATAGTGGATATGTGGTGATCAAAGGACAGTTTAATATATGTTCAGATCCATGACTACAGGATAAGTTTTCAGGGTTGTTGTCAAAGTGATACAAGAGTGGCCATGCTGCCAAATGATACTATTATCCATTTCTTGACATTAAGGTTTTAGTCCATGGTTTTGAAACCAGCTATTTATTTGGTAAAGGCACTTTTGTAGAATCTTGCTATCCTCTGAAGAGTTTGATGGCACCAAGTTTAGTCATTTGCAGACTTAGTCAGCTATAAACCCAGTGACATTTACTTTGACCTCAAAGAAATAAATGCAAAAGAGAAGTGGTCCATGGACTGAACCCTGGGCTACACAGCCAATGGCAGGTCTTTTGGATGAGGTAATGTTTCTTAATTTCCTGGCTTCTATTTGTGACCCAATTTTCAATCCAACATGTTAAACTCCGAAAAATGCATACCCTTATTTACAGTGCCTGAATGTGGGATGGTGTTGAAACCCTTTGTGAGGTTCAGATAAGTGAAGTGTACTAATTTGCCTCAACCGTTGCTTCAGTAATCAGGTTACACAGGATAGTCCCTTAATGAATCTGAACTGGCTTAGTTCAAGAGTCTGTAGATTATCTGTGTCCATATTTATTAATTCCATAATGATCCTGTCCATGGTCTTGCATATGAGGCTGATCAGGCTTATGGATCTATAATTACCTGGATCAATTGACATTCCACCTTTTAAATGGGGTGGTGACTGTAGCTGTCCACCATTCATCTTACACAGCCTGTTTTGGTATTTGATATAGAATAACCTGTGTAGGGAGGCTGACCAGTCCTTTTTCAAGCTGACCAACAGGCAGTCTGGTATGTTTTCCATCGCCAAGGAAGTAGTGTTTTTGGCCTTGGATAGTGTCCTGAAGACTTGTTCTTTGGGGATTTGAGGGGGAGCTGTAGACAAGAGTATGTGATCTGAACTAGGAGTAAAGAGAGGGGGGTGATGTTACGTCTAATAGTAGATTGTCTATATCTTCTGGATCGAAGTGTGTAATATTTACTATTGGATCTGTGCTGTGCATTGTTTTTGGAGGTTTCAAACAGTTAGAGGGTTTTGTGGTTATCCTTTACCTGTGTCACTATTTCATATCGAGCTTTGGTGGATTTGATCAGGGTTTAGAGTTCACTATTATGTTTGGCAAAACCATTTTAGCATTTTAAGAGATAAATTAGTGTGTGTGTGGTGATTTTTCTTTCTCCTCTTAGTGTCGGTCTGCCTGGGTTCCATTATGCAGGTATTTCTTAAATTTGGCATATGGGCTTATCAAGTGGGAATTCTGCTTATCTGGTTGCTGATCCCTATGCACCTACTTAAGGAGAGCAGGAAAGTTAGTAACTAGTCTTGGAGGTGCAAAGACAGAGAGGTAGTTATGATAGTTTTAGTTTTGGTTTTTGGGGAGATTTAAGAGCCCTAAAAAAAGGCAAGTAAGGCTGTAAAGAGAACTTGTATCAGTTGTGAGAAGCATGTGAAAGTTCTCCATTTGAGGCAGGGGCATTGATGTGGAAAGAGAGAGAGAAAAGGCTGGTTAAGCAGAGAGAAGAAATCCATGAAGATGGTTTGTCTCATCACAGGATTATTAGGGTATGAAAAAACAGTGACAAGTCCTTGTTCTCCCTTAAAGGAGGAAGTACTAAAGCTGTTTCATTGTTGAGGATAATAAGGAGATTTATGACACAGGGTAGATTGAGAAAAATATAGGGTGAATAGTGTGAGCATCTAAATTTGTTTTGGGCAGGAAATTGTTTAGATGGGGAGAAGGGGGAGAGAGAATAGTTCAGCGGTATTCCATGGAGAGTTTTGGCTATAAAGAAGGGGTGGGGAGAGGGCAAGATCTGAGCCTGTAAAAGGTAACTTGGGCAGCTGCCTAGGGCTCTGCACTGGTAAGTGGTTGGACTAACAATGCAAAATTAGTTCTAAAAAAAGTCTGATTTGCTCTTAAGTGTTTTGATTTTCTGCATGCAAGTAAAGTCTGTTTCTGTTTGCTCTTGAAGAATTTCTTGCTCAGCACTCGAGTCTCTTTAATTGGTTGTCAAATGTTTTGAGCCAATAAGACTTGAGCACAAACAGAAATTAGTACAAAATTTGAAATTCAGTATTGTCTGACATGGAGAAGATAGTTTGCAGCAGCATTGATTATGCTGAACTTTTAAGCAAGTATTGAGTCTCAAGTTAGTGTATGCAGTTAGCTTATGTCTCTGGTTTTGCAGCATTAGGAATAAGCTTTTAGGAAATATTGGAGGGCGGGCTTATTTTATTCATGAATGCTTTGAGGGAAGCCTGTATTTTACATAATTACCAATGAGCTTTTAGGAAATGGAAAGGTAGGCTGGTCAAATTATGAATGCTTTTAGGGAGTGTGTTGTGTGTCTGTGTGTAAAATGCCCCAGGTAGGGATACTAAAGGACTTGTTCAGAGTCGCTCAGACTTGAACCCTGTACTTGAGCATTGGGGCTAGGGTGTTAATCCTCCATACCAACTGCCAGGGCTTCTTTAAAAACTTTTTTTTGTGGTAACTCGCTAAGGATACAGTTTGCAAATGTTACAGAGTTCCATAGGTTTGTGGTTCATAAAATAAATGCTGATGACTGTTGTGAACAGCCTTTATGGTAATTGGGGAGAGCCAGACAAGTAATGGGACACTCAAGTTGCTACAGCTGGGGTGGCCTGTCCATTACCCTACCTAGGACCCCATTTGAGTATGATCCAGCTCTTATAGAAGGGGATAAATGTGTTGTATTTATGGATTTGTTGGGTCAGGCCTGAAGTTTCAATGGGAGGTCTACTATGCGTAATACAGGGACATGAAAAGTGGGTAACTGGATGGTCATAATAATACTTGTAAAAGATGAGTGATTTCATTACTATTAGTTGTGTTGGGGCCACATCAGTTTAAGATCACACATGCACATATTTAAAATTTCAGTAATAAGTAGCTTAGAATAATCCCAATATTGATTTATGAGTAGAGATGTGCATGTTATTGCAAACTATTACAAGCCAGAGTTTTCTTAAACCTTTTATGTGCAACTAGGTGCACAGGGTTATTGACACGGTTCTGATAGAGGTATTTACTATTCCTGAGCTCTGTAAATGTTTTTTCAGCAGTTGGCTTTCAGTCAGACTCTGACAGATCATGGCACACCTTCTGAAATGGCAGAATTATCTGGGGGTGTGGTTAAATTGTCTATACACATCACTCCTTTGTAGTACTACTCACTGTTTCTCATAAGGGACATTCTTTAGTTGCCAACTTTAAAATGATTTTATTATTAAATTGTCTGTCTGATGTAAGCTTTGATGCAGACAAAAGGAAGGGAATCCTAATCCCTAGAGGCCAAAAGGATAAGAAATCCATTCATTTATATACCAATGATTCCGAATCATTATCAAAGCATATGGAAAGAAGGCATAAGCTGGTATTGTTACTGTGTTATAAAATGAATAAAAACATTGTGGAAAAAAAGAAAGAAGGCATAAGCGATGACTGGATTTTCTGCTGAAGAAAACTCCTAGAAATGTAAGCTTAGGAATTACTGAAGGCTTAGCAGCCTGTGTGATGAGTCAAAATACTTCTGGGCCAATTTCTGTTGCTCTCGCACATCCACAGGAGACATCATGGCTGCTTGAGTCTGCTGTACAATCCCCAGATACCCCATCGTAGGTTATACTGTTATCCGACACCTTGGCAAAATATTTGTCAGTTTTGTACATGTACCTCACTAATGCTGGTCCATAGAATTATCCTACCCCAAAGTAGCAAGACAAACATGGGGCATCATCAGAGCTCGGTGAAATTAGATGAGCCTCAGGCTCCACACCAGATGCTTGAGTCTAGATACCCAGCATGGGTGATGCTTTTCTGTAATGGAGGAACATCCTTTTACTGGGCGCCATTTTAATCTTAAATAATAACCAAGAAGAAGTCTGTTCCATTACTGGTTTTGCCTTTCTGAATATACTGTTGAAACAATGAACAGGCCTGAATATTTGATCTGTAGCATCTGCCCGTTCATGATAACCAGTGAACTCTAGTAAATTGCAGTTTTTTATTGTTTTTATGGAGACTCCCTGTGCATCCTTTTCTGTCCTTTGGAAGGTTGCCCCTTATTAAAAGCTTATTTTTACATACCTCTTTGTGATGCTACATATGGGAACAAAAGTGAGAGTAAAAGTCTTACTTTCATGCTCTAAAATGGCTGTAAATGGCTGGTTGTTTTGATTAATGTTTAAATTCAGCACTGTGTCTGTCAGCAATATGTTCTCTACCGAGCAAGGAAAAATGTTTTGTAGTTGAAATATTTAATTCTGATGCACAGAAGAGCAAGTTATTAGCAAATCACTTGTAGGGCATAATTCAAACAATAGAAAAACACCACCCTTGTGTTGTGGTGATCTCAGAACATAACTATGACCTAAACATTCTATGGCTATTTTCAATTAGTGTTACGGACACTGAAGGAACAGGAAGGGGAATGAATAGATCATGCATGTACCGCCAGTTTGCCCACCCACCCTTGGTGGGAGATGGTTCAGCTTATTCATATTGGCAATACAAGAATATAACTGTACTGACTGCAACAATGAGCCTAGCAACCCCGTGGTAGTGTATTCCACCACTTATGTGGCCTAGCAACCCCAGGGTACAGTGTATTCCACCATTTAGCGGAGGCTGGAATGTGTGGTAGTATGCATTTGCCCACTGCAAGCTATGGTGGATCTTGCAAAGGACCAACTGCAGAGTTGGCAGGGCTGGACCCAGTCCTTTGTGTGTGAAGAGGACCACTTTGTAGTTAAATCAGCTCTTGCCAAGAAGAAGAGGAAGGAATTGTCATGGAGTTTTCACTCTCTGAGAACAAATTGCTTAAACAGAGTAACCAGGGTGTATGGTGTATCCAGTCCAATGAGTTTATGATGGTGTATAAAACCATAAAAGGATATGTGCATACCTCTACAAAAGGAGAGAATCAAAATGAAAATGGTTACACTTCTCATTGTCAAATACCAAGTCCTGTGAATTTTATGATGAATTTATAGAGCAAAGCAGTGCAACTGTCACGAGTGGAAAAAAAGTAAAAAGAATGAGTGGAGCTACCAGTGTAACGCTTTACAGACCTGAAATGATGAAGGCACAAGCTTGCAGCTGAATAGCCCTGGGAATGTTCACCTGCTTCGAAAGATCAGGCCACGTTACCACTTGTGGAGAGTCCTCTTCATTTATCCGAAAGCACTAAATCTTGTGACAATTGCAATACAGTACAAGATTGCATCTCATGTACTTTGTAAAACATTTAATTCTCTGCTGATTGCATATTTGCATATCACTACTACATGTTGTACGTGGGCTTTTTATAACAGAAGTGTTTATTAGCTTGCAAGTCTTGTACCAAATATTATACCTACAGAGCTTTTCTAAAAAAGGAATGATTTGATACAGTTAAGCTTGACTTCTACTTTATTTGTATTTTCTCCACTGCTAATTACCAAGGTCATCTGAGAAACTATTTATTTATTTTCTCTGAATGGTCCATCTGTTCCTGATACTTATTCCTTACTGGGGGAGTATTTTTTTTTTTTTTGGAGATCTGTCATTAGGTTTGCTGCCATAGTAACAGACAGTCATGTTGCAACAAAAAAACGGTTGTAATTTCAGATAAGGCATCA
The DNA here is from genome assembly GCF_019279795.1 of Protopterus annectens. Taxonomy (NCBI): domain Eukaryota; kingdom Metazoa; phylum Chordata; order Ceratodontiformes; family Protopteridae; genus Protopterus; species Protopterus annectens. The sequence continues at coordinate 538,588,843 of NC_056747.1, read as the reverse complement.
GCCAAAGAAAGCACATGCTCCTAGGGATAAAAATTGTGTACCAACGCCAGTTCTTTCAAAGAACAAATCTGAAGGAAATGTTCTTGAGTGCAAAATGAATGTAAACTATAATATTCCTAAATATTGTATTTTTAAAATGCTCCTTGAAACATCCACAGCTCATTAAAGCTGACACTTCTGATTTACATCACAGTAAAAGTATCATTATTGGAAGACGTTATGAATAGATGCTGTAACTTTTATAATCCTGGTGCTTTAATTCATTTGGAAAGGCTTTTTTATTCTTGTACTTAACATGCATTAGACTTTAGCACTCATGGGAGCATACAATATCACATTCATTTTTTTTATGCACAGTGAAAGTCTGTGCCAAGCTGCTATGATTGCAGGAATCCATGTTTCATAGTATGAGCCAAGCAGGATAATGATAGACGAAGTGAAGCAGTGCATCTGCACGGAAATGTAATGGAGTGCAAGCAGTGAAAGTAAAAGCAAGGTTTTGTGGTGCAGCTAAAAGGTGCATAAATAAGAAGGACAAAGTAAGAAGGAAGGTTTTCAATTTTGCTAAGTAATAGTACCTGAATGAAAGCCTAGGATATCCAGGCAATGAAAGGGAGCACTAATGGGGATATATTAATAATGTGTGATTTTTGCTTGTCTGGTTTGTACTGTAGAATTATGAAATATCCTGTCCTATACAATGCGAGTGTAAGGTTACTTTTCAGACTGTCTCTTGGTTGGATTTTCCTTAAGCTCATCAGTGAAGCAAATCTAATTGTTCCACATTTGTTCAGTTGCAGACACATACTGAATATACTGTGAAATAAATATTTGAAAGTATCATTCCTCTCATACACAAGGCAAAAAGGACCATCAGAAGTAGATTTAATATTCTAGACTTAAAATGCCTTCTTAATTTGATAAGGTGGAAGCAATTCTAATGGGTAACTGGATATGACTTGTGATGAAGATAGAGGAAAGACACAAATATCAAATGTGCTGCATTTAGCAGTGGCAAATTGAAGTCCTGCAAGGTCCAAAAGGATTATGTAGGCTGAATGCCACTAAGCCAAGCATGAAAAAAAATGGATGGGTAAATCTGCTCGAAAAGTATTTCAGCCAGTGTGAATATTGTGCTGTGAAAGAAGGCTTTTATCAAGCAAAATATATACTGAAGACCTAAAAAAGGACATCACAAAGAAAGCAGTTGAGGACTTGGAATGCAATGAAGACAATGCAAGATAATTAAGAGAAGAGAACCTGCTCAGTCTTCAGTATGAAGCCTAACAAAAAGGCACAAACCAAGGAGAGCCTAAGACAAGAAACCATCTCCTCAGATAGGACTACTTATGGACTGGAGCAGTCCCATGCAGCAGAAGAATAAAGATATACTGCAGCCAAGATAAGTTGCATTTGCCTAGTGGCATGGGGATATAGAAGTTGGGGGCTGTGTCGGTGGTGAGATTGGGACTGAGAGGTTTGTAATCTCACCCATAATGGTTGAGGGAGGTATCTTAGGCTTGGTGTAATATAGCAGGGTTAAGAGCTTGACCAGCATCATGCTGCAGAGTGAGTACACGGTATTGTTAGAACATGCACATACTGATGCAACATGTAAGCAGTGCTTACAGGGTGGGAGGGGTTAGGATTTCTTCCCCTTTTTCAATATGATGCTTAACCAGTTATTGTCATCTACTCCCTGACCCTATATGTGGGTCCTTTTGAGCCAGTGGAGGTTAGGGCAGGTCCATTAGGCCTGGTGAAAAAGGAGGAGGTGCTGGAAGCCGCTCCGGGGCAGCTATGTGGACAGAAAAACAGGGGAAAAATTACTTTGGTATTAAGGCCCTGAAGTGCCTAGGTAATACTAGGCCATGTGACCTGAAGGGTCATTTTAAGCCAGGCCAATAACCCAAGTTCAGAATTAAATCCTGTACTTTGTGTCTGAGGCAAAGACCTTGATTATTATATTAACCCATACTCTCCCTTATAAATTGTAAAAAGGTCTGTTTCACAAAGTTGAACAGTCAAAACATCAAAGCCTAAAACACTGATCTGGTAACATCCAACTTGCAGAAGAATGAATTAAGTGGGTAAACTGTATTTTCCCCTTTCAATACAGTTGTATGAAACTGTGTGTGTGTG